>NW_025767182.1:0-182500 GCF_003918875.1 Haliotis rubra
ATGTATCATCTTCACGATACATTATCAAAAGACGCCATTTTCTCGCAGCAATTCTGCCACAGTCCCTAATATTAATCGCGAGACTTTCGCGAAAAGGAAGGAAGCGCAAAGTAAGAACGGGCAAGGGATGGAAAGGAAAACGAATGGTTTCAATAATTTGAACATAATTTAATATTTAACATATGTAGGAATGAAAAGAGAACCGTCAACACACGTAGTTCGTTATATGATTCGAAGTGGGACGTGATTAAGCTCATTTACATTAACATGTGTAACTCGTAATAACATGAAATCACACCACGAGCACCCACAGTCATCAATATCCTCAGTCGTAACACACACATTGTCTTGTATGTAATTAGCTGTCGGCGCACGTTACATTTCCCAGGTGTTAGCTTCGCCCAATCAAACATTTCAAGTCTAATTACAAGGGGAAATCTGGCTTGCCACGTTCTGCCTTCATTCCCCTTGAGTGCAGTGTGTCTGTCTGTCTAAGACAGAAACACGTTAATACTCCAAACAACATACTCAGGGAAATTAGACCCAGTGTATAGTGGTCCCAGACACGAAGCGTCCATCCAGAGACAGATGTACCGATGTTCTAGACATTGGCTCAGGTGGACTTAAATCCTGCAGGTCTTCACGGTAACTCGTATTAGCGCTTTGTCCCTGTAGTCTTAAATAATCGACCCCAGTCAAGACAAACGAGTGATGGATGTTGTAAGGATTTATCCACGACTGGCGATTTTAGTCGCCATGACAGGATTGGCTATTGAGCTCCTACACCAATCCGACATGTGCACGGTTGCAGGAAGAAATTTGCAAATATCAAAATTATTACACGTGTTACACTGACTGGAATGTTTAATTCATACCTAATATCTATGGGTTGGGATAGTCATAATAGACATGGCCTAAGAGTGAGTGAGTTCAGTTTTACGTCGCACTCAGCAATATTCCAGCTATACGGTAAATAATCGAGTTTGGACCAGACACGATGACATGTGTCAACCAAGTCAGCGAGCCTGACAACCCGATCCCGTTAGTCGGCTCTTATGACAAGCATGGGTTACTGAAGATCAGTTCTAACCCGAATCTTCACGGGTTACATGACCAAATACAGGAATACTTGTTCAAAGCAGGGTTAGTTCAATCTTGCTCAGTGCTGTATATCAGATGTTAAAAGATGTCTATACAAATTCAGTTTTGTCTTCATTTAGTTTTGAAAAGTTCAGTTTGTATGTAAACAAAGGATGCAAGTATTATGGGTAGTGGAAAAGATGAGTGAACTAAATCTGGAAAAGTGAACGTTGTTAAAGTCTAGAAACTGAAATACATGTCCTCCACTGGAATAAAACTTTGCTGTAGAGATTTAGAAAAAGTTGTGAGTGAGTCATATGGGAAGTCAGGTAATTCTCCGCTACAAATACCAAATACAAGGTGAGGACACATGCTGCAGGTACCTGCGATGGATATTGTTTGTTGTCGACGTCTCAGGAGATACACGGTGTATTCTTTGTGCGAGTTATATATCTTTTCTCGGTATAAAGCCCATAGGCCCATGTACATACTTTCAGCGGGATTCATTTTACATTGACAGATAATTACGCCTCTTAATATGAGAGCTTGCCTCGCGAACTTTGGATCAAAATAATTTTCCAATTACGATAATATCAAACTGAATTTAAGCACGTTATGGTTATGGCAATAAAACCTCATCGTCAAGCATTAGAAGGCAAGTACTAAGGTAAGTATTTAATTCTTACCAGTGTACATAATGTACGTCAGACAATTACAACGACAACGAAATGTATCTATCATTGAAGACAGTCTCCTATTTCCTTGATTAACATCAAAGTCCCTTTCACTTTTACTTTCAAGAGTACATCACACCCTACACTCCGACAGACAACGAAATGCATCTTACAGGAATAATGTTCGCCGGTTTGATTAAAATGTCTTCATCAGCAGTCCAGCGAGTTATGTTTGGGACATCTTGACAGCAATCAGACGACGAAAAGACATTCCGAGTTCGCACCCTTGCATTACAATCAGATATGCTCGGTGAAGATGGCTTAACAACATCTGATATATGTTGAGGTACAAGGTAAATATTTACTTTATTGTAGTTCGTGTGGTACAGTAACATCTAGCCTCTGAAATGAACATATTTTACAGAAAAACGGATCTTAAATTATGATAATAAAATATGATGAAAAGTAGCCCAGAGACTTTCTTCATTTTCTGAAATGTGGTTATCTAGACTTGCCACACATTCTAGACTTGCACTGGCTTTCTTGGGTATATATTTGTCTCAGGGTCTGTATAACGGTCTATGCCTTTGGAAAAGGGGTGTTTGTTATTTCAGCTGGTAAAGGAACAGTATACCTTATCTGCCAGGAGGGGAAAATGGCAAGAAACTAGTATCAGAAACGAAACCTCTGCGACGAATAGTATTGTCAGCCGTGTGAGCCAGACCCCACTTACTCCAAGATGGAATGTCTGTGTTGCGCAACGTTCAGTATAAAAGAATCACTGGAAACGTGCAGGTAATTGGTGCTGCTATGAAAACTGAAAATACCCGAGTCTGATTTGTCCGTCAGATGTTTCAAATTACAATGTCCACCTCAGATTGAAACATCGCTGCGGAAGCAAATATTTATAGAAACGTTTTTAGCAGCAAATGGTTTATTGTCGGGGTGCATTTTGAACGTAATGATATTTACTATTATAGGTTGCAACACGCAGAGTCGCAGTAATCAGTGTTCAAAGTATGTCTGCAATAGTGGGACGAAGACACGATAGAAAAGGTATTAGTGTATTTCAATTTCCAAGTTTGGGAGACAAATGGGAGATTGAAATTTATCAGTTTACCATATAATCACACTCACAAACAGCAGTGTTAAAGACATTGTCGTGGGATATAGAACTGAACCCGGAACTCTTCATTTACTTTCATGAGAGGTTCCTATCTTATCTGGAGACCGTGCCAACACAAACACGTTTGTAGTACATGGACTGACTGACTGAGTTTGGTTTTATGCCGCTTTTAGCAATATTCCAGCAACATCACGGCGGGGGACACCAGAAATGGGCTTCACACATTGTACCCATGTGGGGATTCGAACCCGGGTCTTCGGCGTGACGAGCCAACGCTTTAACCACTAGGCTACCCCACCGCCCTGTAGTACATGGAAGTAAAGGTAATTATGTCAGAATGTTTCAACTGTCCAGCGCCATGCTTCCTCTGAAGGTTGTTGTCGGGATTTTATGAATTCAGATAGACAAGCCACTCCAACATTGATCATTAGCTCAATAGCTGAAGATTTAACCGCTCAACTGAATACTCAGTGCTAGGAGGTTTGAGTGCTCACAGATAATGTAGACTGGTTTGACATACATAAACACGATCATGGAAATCAGACTACTTTTTGCTCATGCCGTTTGGTCGATAAACTGACACGATATGCCACTCTCTTTGTCTGATCTACGTCTCGTATATATCACCCTGTATGCCATTTGTCATATTTATTTAACGCAACCCATATAACCCAGAGTTATATCATACTAATCGGAAAAATAATAATAAATTCTAAACGTAATTATTGACGGTCACCTACATTTGTCTGAAGAGCACTGACAGACGGTACATTGGTGACAGGTAACCGTCATACCATGTTCAGTTCACTTTGGAGATTTGTAGTCTTTAGTAATACCAGGATCCGCTTATCATTCTGTCCTAGTATGACGTTGATCCATGTCTGTCAACACCAAATACGTTAAATTTATAGCCACTTGGACTTGAATTTCCAGCATTAAGTTGAGACACCATGTGACATGAACTGACACACTTATTCTGGTAGGCCCGTGTACCTAGGCTGCAATTCCAGAGGAACATACTTATGAAAGCGTTAATAACACCTCCATACGAGGTCCTTATTTGTGATGACTGACTGACCAGTCAGCCTTGTGTAGTTTTTCTTAGATGTGTCCTTGAGGATAGTATATATAACGTTAGTATGTTTGAGGAATATTTTTTATAAAACGATCACACACATCTATTAAAAAAGTGCAAATTTAGGCTTTCCCGTGACTCAAGGAGAATATTTTAGAAGAAGAAAGACCTTAGGTACATATATCTGCTTCCAATCCCATCAATCAAGTAAACCAGACACACTTTCCATTAGCACTGATACCAGAAGTGCCTCCAACTCAACAAGGGACCTAGATATAAAGGTTCTTAATTGAACCTGTTCATAAGCTCCTCATCTATAAGTGTGTGACAAATAGACCCACAGCATCCGGCCCAGCCAATGAAGGGAAGCCGTTATCGTGCTTGCTGCTACCATTGCTTGTTCAGGCATCGAGCAAACTCACCACAAAAGGCCCTCGCTTGTTAGACAGTCGTCCCCACGGAAGGAAATTAATCAAAAAATTAGCCTTCCAAGTTTGGAGAATCGGTATGTTCGCGTTAACCAAGGACATACGTCATCTCCCAGGCTCTTGTGTTGACGAATAGGATTTAGATGAGGTGTCATGAAGGATTATCACAAGTGAGTGTTCCTTCAGCAATCACTGGCAGACTTACTGTATATTTAATTGTGGTGAAATGTCTTTGATTTTTTTTGCATTCTACTTTGGGGTTTCCTTGATGGTCGTGTGCTGCATGTTTTGACGTGTACGTATTGTGAAGACCTTCAGTTCAGTGCCATCCCACGTACATCTTGAAGATGTCAGATCACAGGAACCTGTATGCATCACGTGTCAATAGCGGAGACTTTTGATTGGTCTTTGAAGTACAAGATATGACCAAAGTGTTTGTCCATGACCACTACAAAGCTTAAGAGTAACAATGCGAGAGTTTCGGAAGCGTGGTGACTCGATTCTTGGGCCATTGCGGTCAAACTACAAAACTTTAGTATCTGTAACGTTGGAACTGGTTATAGTGGGACAAGACTCTACAGATATTAGTCGTCGTGTCCAAATGCTATCATTTCTTTAGTTAGGGCGACACGGTCGTTAATGTCGCGTTCACCGAGATGGAATGCAGTAGTTGTACATGAATATCCTGCTCAAACACAGTACAATGCTTGTTTATTCTCTTAATGCGAAGCGTCAGACAAGGTAACAACAAGTACCATCTATTAACGTGTATTAATATTGAAGCCATACTCCGACCTTCCGCTCTCCGACCAAACATTCCAGCCACCCTACGGCTGTAACCTGACTGGCTACACGTACATGATATAAAGGGTGCTGCATGTGTCAATATTATGACTGATTTCTGAAATAATTAATTATCAAATATATATTTTTTCATTTTGATATCTGAAGAAATGGAAATAAAATCAAACATGTTCATATTTATAGAAATCCCTCCATCACTCACTCATTAAACGCATGGAACATTGTTAAGAGGCTCGCAAAGAGATAAGATTCGAAAACATTATATGGGGATGAACGTCATCTCTATCAATATCGTATAGAATTGGTTTGGTCAGTCCCTGATTATTTGCATGAACTTGAACGATTCATCTACCTCACCGTGCTGCATTACACAGAATGGATTTCTCTTTCGTGCTGATTGAATGGTGTGGTTAAGCATCTGTCTGTCCGTCCTTGACAATATGCGTGAAGAATAGAATGTTCACGTGTTCCTTCTAACATCAGGATATTTGTGGTCAAATTCAAACGTGGTCAGTTTTGAAAGATAGAGAAACAAAACTGAAACTAGGGTTCATTTTGGTTTCTTGTTCACGCCTTGATAATACATGACTGAATGAAACATTTCAAATTGTAATAAATCATGATCATTACTTAAACTTTAAATCATTTTAAAATATTAAGTTCCCTTTTAGCCTATAGCATAGCCTTTGTGACATTTTGTAACATATGTTACATTTGGGATTACACTTTCTTAGTAAAGTACAAATTCTAGTACTTTTGGTTTTTTTTGGAGTTATCAAATATTTCTTTTTTCATTTTGAAATCTGAAAAAATGGAAATAAAATCAAACATGTTCATATTTATAGAAAATCGGCAATCGTCCAACAATATAATAATAAACTCTTCACAAAAAGAAACGGAAAAGGCAATATTTGAGACAAATTGTGAACAAGTTTATTCCAGGTAGTTCTGTATGACATTTGTGAAACTTTTCACATGCACTGAAGAACATCCAAAGTCTGCAAAGGTGAAGTCCACGGTCACTACGTGAAGTTTAACGTCACTCAACGTCAATAACGAGTATGCCCCCCCGTGAGCATCGATAACTGCTTGGCATTTCCTGCCCATGAAAGCGATGAGATGACGAATCACATTCTGTGGAATGGCTGTCAACAGCTGAGGTTGAGTCTGCGGTTGAGGTTGTCGCCGTCCAACTCGTCCCAAAGATGTTCAATGGGATATAAATCTGGTGATCTGGAGGGCCAGGGAAGAACTTTGATGTTGTGGATTCTCAAGAAGGCAGTGATGAGGACGGGCGTTGTCCTGCTGAAAAAACGTCGTTGACATTCACCATGATTGGTTGCACATGGGGCCTAAGAATCTCGTCGACGTATCGTTGAGCCGTATCGATTCGTTCGAATGTGCACATGGCATTGTAGGCGATGGTAACCCACATCATGACACTACCACCGACAAATCTGCCAACTTCCTGCACACAGTTTGCTGCAAAACGTTCACCTCGCCGACGGTAAACACGGGTCCTTCCATCCTGCCTACGAAGCATAAAACGTGATTCATCGCTGAACCAAACTTGGATCCATCGTAGATGAGGCCAAACCCGGTGTGCCCGAGACCACTGCAGCCGTGCTTGACGATGTTGCTGGGTGAGGATGACGCCTCTGACCGGACGTCGAGGTCGCATTCCTGCATCTCGTAGACGGTTGCGTACGGTCCGATCGGAAATCCTACCCAGCCCTGGTATGGTTGATGCAGTAGACGTCGCAGTGGTGGTCCTATCCCGAAGGTAACGTAACCGGATGTAGCGATCTTGTGCGGGCGTGGTCACACGAGCTCTGCCGGATCTGGGACGGTCACGAGTTGATCCATGTTGTTGGTGACGATTCCAGAGCCTTGTGATGGTGCTTGGGTGGACATTCACAGCTCTGGCAACATCTGATCGAGATTCACCTGGTTCCAAGCGACCAATGGCGTTGTTGCATTGTGCTTCATTCAGTCTGGGCATGACTGTATTGCGTGTCGTTGAGCTATGGAAACCGAAAACCCGTCACTTTTCTAGGGTTTTTGCTCATGTTGCACGTGCAGAATATGAAGATCTCTCAAACGAATTTATTGGACACGAATGCGTTTTGGCGAAAAATTCGATGACTTTGGCTGGTGGAATATTGTTCAACATAAAGAGAATGTTTAACACTGGAAATTTGAAGTCACCCCTGCGATACAGATATGGTGGGTATGTTATTTTGTCTACTTTAAATATAATGAAACAGTTTAGGCGTTATCGCTGGTCCCCTGAAGGAGAAGTTAGACGTCCTAGCCAGGTTTTGATTCGAGTTTGCCAATCTGAGAAGACATTCCAGTTCATATGCACGAAAGAACAGACCAAGAATAGATGAAACACAAGTTGAGCCTTTTTAACGCCTTCTCCTTGCCAAATCGTATCTCCAAATTTCACATAGATGTTGCCAGTGAATAAATCCAGTTGCTTTCGGTTTGACAAAAACATTGTCCTGAAAGATGGATGAAACCTTACCATAGTTTAAAATCTACCAAGTTAAAAGCAGAAAAGAGTAATGATGCAGTAAAACGTATTGAAAAGATAAAACTAACAACAAGAAAAGCGTATAACTGGCAGCCATAGCGCAACCAACATTTCGATGACAGTTACCCGAATTGAAGAGTGGTAGTAAAACAAGCTGCAAACGTAATGGACAATGGGCTCACGCATCTAAAATAGCCCAAGTTCAATAACACGCCATTTAATTGGCGTTTATAACCACCTCCTGCTTTCAGGTACGTAATAATCTCCAGCGCCCAGAAAATGTTAGCCTATGACGACGAAAACAATTCTTCTTTGGGGACCTGGATCAGTTCTTGTCGGTTGGCCACGACGATCTATGGCATCCCAGAGGTCTGGAATCCAAAAGAGTGAGTGATTTAGTTGTAAGCCGCACTCTGCAATAGTCCAGCTATATGGGGGCAGTCTGTAAATAATCGAATATGGACCAGACAATCCAGTGATCAACAGCATGGGCATCGATCTACGCCATTGCGATACGATGACATGTGTCAACCAAGTCAGCGAGCCTGACCACCCCATCCCATTATTCACCTTTTACGACAAGCATGGGTTAGCGAAGATCAAGTCAAGACAAGTGCTATTGCATGTTGATCTTCACTTAAGGAACATATTCATTAACACTAATAGTATCTGCATTCTGATTAACTGACTATCATGTAAGTATTGAAAATGTTCACGTCTATTCTGTAGGCGAAATGATACATCGCTTAATAAGTGTCATTGTTCAGTCTTAAAGGAATTCACTTTTCAGTTTCACGTAAGGACTGATTATATTCACAGAAAATAGGGGTTGTGTAAAACTCGAGTGAAACTCCCCTAGGATTGAATAATATTAAAGGAGGCATACAAAGCTTCATGTGAAAGTAAATTGATGTAGTTGGTTTTAAGGATGCTTTTAACAATTTAACATTTACATGAACTTCTTCAAAGGCATTTAGAAGTTGGTGTAGTAATACCAGACAAATCTTATGGATAACAACTTCTTGGTTTATTTTTCACAACGTTTCTGGGCTAGTTCTTGCCCCTTCTTCAGGTGAATAATGAACTAGCCCAGAAACGTTGTGAAAAATAAACCAAGAAGTTGTTATCCATAAGATTTGTCTTATATTAACATTTACATCATAACGTGTCTGCGTGATGCATTTATCAATTAAATGAAACGAGTGCGGGTAAAGTTGTAACCGACTAGTGACTAAAATTTGAGTTTCGAACCACCGAGTAGCCAAGTAGCCGATCCTGGTAGACAGTCACTTGATTGTCTGGTCCAGACTCGATTTCTTCACAAACAACACTGTACAGCTGTAACACCACAGAAACAAATAAATGCTCATGATATGGTCACAAATGTACAATCGACTCTGCTTTTAGCAGATGTTTCTTATGAGTGTGGAAAGGGTTTTGTCGCTTTTGTTTATTGTAAATACTGAACCTATTATCTGAAAGACGACATTTTGACATTTGTCCTTGATCGTGTTTTTGCTAGATTCTGTAAGTAGTCACGATACTGTCCCCATGTGTTATCAGTTGTTATCAGTAGTCCATGGAGTCGTTTTTTCGTTGTGCTGAGTTGCCTCCCTTAGCCGTGTCAGGAACCTGTGATCGGGCTAGGAAACCCAATTCGTCTTGATAATGTTTCTTGTTTCAGCTAATGGGTTTCACCAAAGTGTCCTGCATAACTAAGGGCATTTCCCCACATCATTTATGTGAGGGAAACGTGATTTTGTTTATCACGAATTACGAGCCAAGCCAACCGTCATTATTCCATCTCAGCTCTAATTTAAATCCTTTCAAAGACCTTGTAAATTAGTTCAATCTCATCATCGATTAGCTTCTTCACACGGTGTAACGCATTTTCAGTCGCCGTTACACGCTGAGGACCTCTCACTATATCTGTCTCTGAGACAGCTCACCGCATGTTTTAAAGTATATACAACCCCTTACCTATGACAAGTGGCACAGTTGGCCTGCCTTAACTGCGGCGACAACGTCTGTGGATGACTTCTATTTCGCACAATTATGTCTCGTGGATGAAGAAAAGAAAAGGGTAACACGGCGAAAATAGATGGTGCAGGGCAAGTACTTGGCTCGTCATGCAGTTCACACAAATACAGTTAAAGAGACAGCGTTACTGCGCCTAAGGGGCATTATGGGGTCGATCATTCAAGCTGACTCCAGGCTCTCTCGTGATCCTGATTCATCGCGAGTCAGATATAGACAGGAGGGCAATGCTTCATTTCGTTACAGACCCATATCCAAAAACTTAAATTTAGGCAAAAACATAAATTGCATCACTTTTTTTGCAATAGTGGAATTGATGTAGTTTATGTTTGTTCTGTTTGTTTAAAGTTGCACTAAGCAATATTCCTAGGTCTGTAAAACGAAATGATCGATTCTAGACCAGAGAGTGCATTGATTGATATTATGAGCGACGGTCCACGCTAACAGAGTTCGTGGAACAAACAATCACCCATGTCGTCGAGCATGAGTGAGTTTGACGCCACACTCAGCAATGTTCCAGCTATATGGCGGCGGTCTGTAAATAATCGAGCCTGGACCAGACAACCCAGTGATCAACAGCATGAGCATCTGGGATACGATGACATGTGTCAACCAAGTTAGCGAGCCTGACCACCCGATTCCTTTAGTCGCCTCTTACGACAAGCATGGGTTACTGAACATCAATTCTAGCCCGGATCTTCACGGGTCGTCATCGAGCATGACTAACCTGTCCATTCCGTCGCCCGAGACGACCACCACAGGTTGCTGGGGAGAAATGCTAGTTCGGAATTCACACCAGGGCGCATCTTTGTGAATATAGTCAGGTTCCCCAAACACAGATTGCCCAATAAATCCATTAGATGTAGCAGAAGTAAAACTGCCACCAAATACAAGGGAATATTCCTACAGGATGATCTCCACTAATAATCCCAAAATCGTACCAATGGTCTGCAGTACTGTCAGTCTGTCTACAGATGACAAAGGTGTGGAGGCAACTGTTGACGCGTGGGACGTACCAGGAACTCCAGACGCCGAAATTAGCTCCTAATTCGATGAATTGTTTTCGACGTTAGGTCTGTCAACACTTCCCGGACTGTCTGAGACTCAAAAGGTCAACCATCGTTTGAAAGACATACCTGGACAAGACGTTCATAGCCAGAAAGTTTGACAGCCTGTGGTTGTCCATCACAAGGATGCACATCGGGGAGGCGATTCGACGTTACTCCAAGGTAGGCCGTCAAAATGGTCTGACAATAATAGAATCCAATGCTCGATGATGACTCTCGTCGTACTTTCGTGTTTGAATCGGTATGTAGCGGTTTGTGCTTGTCGTGAGATGCGACTGTATGGGTCGGGGATCAGGCCAGATGATCTGAAACGTATGGCATCTTATCCCGTGGAACAAAACTGATGAAGTCAATCAGTGGAGCATCTGGTTCAGAATGGATTATTCGCAGACTGACGTCACACAGCAAAAATATTGATAAGCTCAGTGGTAAACGATAATCTAACAATACACCCACCCTGCTCGTATAACCCGCATAATTAGCCGGAATTCCTGTTATGGGTGAGAGATTGTTCCGGTTAATAAGCATGATCTACTGGTAAGGCTTTTAAAATTTAAATCGTGGTAGCTTAATGATCAAAACTTTAAAAGTCGGGTTCATGACCTCCATATTTGTTCATAGACTGAAGACATGCCTGTAATATTGTTAATCGTTAGGGGGACTGACTTCATACACATCAAGGTCGGAAGAAATACTGTTTAGCTACATGTACGTGAGCCGTGACCTAGAACAATCTGGCCGTCAACTTCAGCATACGTACAAGTCTTCACACAAAATCACGACTTGATACGAATTAATTCAGATTAAGCATTTAATATTCTTCATACAGAAGCACAGATATTACAGTTTTTACCATAACAATATAGAATGACATCAAACACGTCCTTAACGTGTCCGTAATGTCGTTCAAACCCTTTGTTGTGTATGGACATGATTCTATTATAGCAAATTAATTGCATGTATGCCCATAACAGATGTATTTCTAAGATAAAACATCCCTGGAAGCGGTATCCTGAAGATATTTATTCTTGAAGATGGAGAAAACTGATATTTGATCGAGAGCATTGATAGATGCTGGCTGTTTAAGGTTTGTCAGAATAGTCCGGCAATAATAGAATCAAATGCTCGATGATGACAGCCCTCTCGTGGCGCTTCCGTGTTTGAATCGTTATCTGTCGGTGTATGGCAGTCGTGAGATGCGACTGTAGACGACTTGCAACGCATGTCGTAGTATCCCGTGGAACAAGACAATCACTGGAATGTCTGGTTTAGAATAGATTATTTGCATACATTGATGTGCGCAGTGTTAATAATCTTAACATACAGCCACTATGTGGTTTATAATCCTGTTGTGGGTGAAAGATTGGTCCGGTTAGAAACTTGACCTCTTAACAATTATTTATTAATTCAGAACTTAGAGATCAAAAGGCGTTTATTTGACAATTAAATATACACTTAGATGAGCTTCAATGCATACGTGAATTTGCTAGAGGCGTCAGTCAAAGACAAATATGGTTATACATCTTTAAATAATCGTCGAAAAATCAAAATGCGTCTTTTCCACTAAATACTTACTAAGAATACTTCAACATATCTATCAGACCCAATTCCACCGATTGCATCGGCCACTTCCACACATATACAAGAATATTCAACGCCCCAGAATCATATTATCTTACTGAATAAAAAAATACAACATATTTGCCTTCGATTGGATCAATTTTGATAATCAATATTGTTGTACTGAATCTTACACCATAATTTAGAAAATCACAGAATATTTCTCAGTGTCACCATAATAGATTAGATAAATCATCTGGTAACGCTTAAGCTATTCACTGTAAGTTAAGACTAGGCTGTAGCGATTTAAACACACAACAATTTCACAGTATATCTATGATCTTCATACTTACAGTTTAGGTTACAATACCGAAGACAGTCTACATTATATATCCTAACGTTCGAATCATTGCGATATCAGATCAAGTGCTTTGCTATCTAAATCATGTTGTTTGATATACTTATTCACAGGATCATTCTAATATCACAATTTATTATTCTGTGTATATATTTTTTTAGCTCAGAAGATTTTTCAAGGCTAATCTATTAAACTTATTAAATTAAATATTTGAGTTATTCAATTATAGAACTTTTGTAAAATATCTTCAATATTTTTTAACTGTCTTATTTATGATTGTAATTTTGTTAGTGCGGGGAATTTATATAGGCGTTTCAATGCCTCTTGGCCAATCCCATTTTTCTGAAATAGATGTTGTTAAACCAAACTGTAGTTAGAGCCGTACACATGATAAGAGAGGGTAAGAAACTTAAAACAACAGCATCATTCCAGTCATAGTTTCATACTAGTCCTTATGACATGACAGGTGGGTTTTTGAAGAAAAGTCCAAAGTGAGGGAAGTGTTTGATATTGGCCTGATGTGCCTAACGAATATGTTGGCGTATGAACATTTCGTAAACAACATGTGGCCTTCTGGTATACGGCGCTCAGTCCTCTGTTCCTTAGTGTGTGAGTGAGTGAAAATTCTCTGCGAAATACGCCACATCAGTAATAGCAAAATAGCATTGTGGAATTTCATCAACAGTATCAGCAAAATTAGCAACATCACCAAGAACACTAATATGTCAGGCCGATCAGCAATCTCACTACAATCAGCAACTTCAAACATCACGTCAATGCCTACAAATCAGCAATATAACGAATACAATATCACTAATATCAGCAGCATCAGCAATAGCTACAAAATCATCAGTATCACTTATATCAGCACTATCATCAATATAACTAATATCAGCACTATCATCAATATCACTAATACCAGCACTATCATCAATATCACTAATATCAGCACTATCATCAATATCACTAATATCAGCACTATCATCAATATCACTAATATCAGCACTATCATCAATATCACTAATATCAGCACTATCATCAATATCATTAATATCAGCACTATCATCAATATCACGTATATTAGCACTGTCATCAATATCACGTATATCAGCACTGTCATCAATATCACGTATATCAGCACTGTCATCAATATCACTAATCTCAGCACTATCACCAATATCACGTATATCAGCACTGTCATCAATATCACGTACATCAGCACTGTCATCAATATAACGTATATCAGCACTGTCATCTGTCATCAATATCACGTATATCAGCACTATCATCAATATCACGTATATCAGCAGCCTCAGCAATAACACTAATATCAGCACCATCAGCAATGTCACTAATATCAGCATTATCATCAATATCACATCAGTATCACTACTATAAACATTATCAGTGATGTCGCCAAACTCACCAGTATCACCTACGTCAGCCAGCGACGTCTGAGCTGTACCAAGGACCAGCTCCAGGAGAACACCAGCCACAGTGTCGGCACTATCTACATCACCTCAGCTAAGATTGGGTCCACAAAGGTGAGACTACACAGACTATTGACATAACGTCTGCATGATTCATTGATTTAGTTCTGTCAAGAATTCAGATGCCATTCCACATCAAGATCTGGAGAAATAACACGGAGGCTTAGTAAAAGATCAAAGCCAGCAATACCAAATCAGCAAAATCAGTTAATTTAAATCTTTACCTCGGAAACGTATGAGCAACTTTGAATTGTGGAAACCTTTTAAAACCTTTTAATATTTCATGCAGTAACATTGATCTCCTCACTTGTGGTATATTCGAGATTCTGAAATATTGATTGCATTCTCTACTTCCATGTATTTCTTTAGAGATTCTGCAATTTGGCGTCAACACCAAGGGCGCATCCATCCGTTCTGTTGCCCAATTACACACACTCTAGAGATGTTAGATCTGATCATAGATCGTTTTGACTGACACGTGAGCTAAATTACCCAACTTGAGACCACCTTGTCTGGAATGTGTAAGTTGAGTAGCCATATAATATTTTACCCCCGAGACTCGGTGTGAAGACATGCTCATATTTCTGAATGTCACAGATTCAGTCAATGGAATTAGCAGATCATGTGTCAAATTGACCTCCAGTTCCATTGTGGGATGGTGTATTTGAAATGCTAGCTGAGCATTTGGTTTTTTTTCTGATGTTCCAGATCTGAAAATGTACAAGGGCTACATGTCCTCCCCCACCAGTAGCAACCGCCATTTACAATATATGCATAAACAAGTAAATATATCTGCGACGGTAGGCTGTAAATGAAACAACGAATAGTGATTGAGGGACCAGAAATCCAGAGAAACGATAGTGTGTACCAATTCTGTTGAAAAGTATGAACACAATACGTTATGTTTGAATTACGTGTGATATCAAAATTACTGCTGGAAACATAGTCAGGGCAACGTGAATCAAAGTTTTCAGGGACGACCAAACACTCCATGTCCCGAAATCAAGCGAACATCGGCAACGACCAGGCCAGGCATCCTGGTTGAAAGAGGATGTACCGCTAGCATTATTGAGCATCTCATGTAATTAGAGCTCCATGCCTTTAGGCAAGGAGACCTGTTGTAATCGTTCGGATTATTATTATTTATTATTCCGCCGTATTTGTACCAAACATAGCTCCTAAACCAGTGCTCAGAATCGCTTCCAAAAACACACTAAGGTGCCCACAGCGCTGAAGCTGATTGCACCAAAAACTCAGGACTCTAGGACCCAAGCAAAGGGCAGATAATTCAAAATCAATTAAAAAAATTCAATTTCCAGACCAATAATCTCCAAAACTACTGGTCCAAAGACCTCCAAATTTCTGGTACAGATCCGGAATCAGAATCCCTACAATTTCAAGTGATGGCCCATGCAGCTACAAGGCACCGCTGGGTAGCCATATTGGATTGAAGTTTTTGGCCGTGTTTTTCACCATTTTTCTGAGTACTTGTCTTCCAAAATGTGCTGAGCTCGAACCATCAGCTCCAGGGCTTCCAAACTTTCCATAAATAATGTCCAGTAACCACTGTGCAAATTGTGCACAGAAGGTGCCAGGATATGTGCCTGCGGTGGCCGCCATATTGAGTGATACTTCCGGACCAAAGTTCTCTTCAAACTCTTCGCAATGAAAGTTTGCAATATGTATCTCAAATGTTTGCTGATCATCTTTATTCTATGGTGCAAGCCTCATCGTATAATTCATCAAATCATAAAATTCCTTCGTCAAACTACTGTACTCGAGCTGAATACGTACATACCTATACTGTTATATTTGCACAGTAGTGATATTTGTAAGAAGTGAGGTACCATGGCAAAGGTGAATTATGGCAAAGGGGTCCAAAGAGATCAGTGATCAAAAAGCATGGAGTCTTACAAGCAAATCAGCGAAACCCTCCATGTGCATTACCTAGGACGTTTCTCGACTCGTCTGATCAGAGGTCTGCCAGAAACCCTTGAGGACATGAAGACTGTTTGTCGTAAACACTGAGATAACAAAGTTGTCTAGCTCAGTAACTGCAGCATTAGCTCTTCATTCCGAGGATGTATGTCTGACATGTCCTCCGCATTGGTACAGTGTGTGAAATATCATCAGCTATATATTGGCATATGAATGTAATTTTGCTGAACATGACGTAACTCCCATAGAATTCTAAATTATCCAGTGATATTTCGTGTGACATTATGTCAAAAACACATGAGATAGTGTACCGATTCAAACGACACGAAAATAGCCGTCCCCTCAAATTACTCACTTCAGCAATAGGGGAAACTATCCAGAGCTTGTACTCCACAGATAGAGGCAAGTATTTCAAGCTGACGTGATTTCCAGCCGTTTCAAAGATGGTACTGGGGTGAATTACTGCATCGCGAAGCTCCCGTGACGAAGGTAGGCAGAACACGGGTATTTTTGCAAGGATCAAATGAACAGCTCATTACCTAACATATTAACGCACACACCATCCCACAGGCTTCAACAACTTAAAGTTAACAAGAAATACAGACGCGAATAGACAGATATCAACAACAAACAATCGTGAAAAGAAACAACTAACAGTCGTGACACGAACTACAGACGCCAATCGAAGCACCTCCCACATTGATTTTGCAAATAGTCAGAATATATTTATTATCGAATACGCAAACCATGGTTTTCACAGTTGATTTCGGTGCAAGGAAAGCCAATTAATGTTGACATCAATAACCCAACAAATCTCATACCATCAATAAAATCACTACTGTCGACCCTTATAATAATCACTTGACGTAAAAGACGACCAGCATCAATACGAGAACAATCAACATTGATAATATATAACCAATATTCAACAGAACATTATCAGGGATTGGTCTTATTGACGTGCTATTCCTAAAGAAACCACTATTTGTTTATTTAAAGCTTCGGCATCTATATCTGTTGAACACACACTGTTAGTCATGTATTAAATCAATGACATTCATCATGGCACCATTTGAAATCCTGAAAATTTGTTTCAAGTGAAAACCTCAGAGCAACAAATCCTCTATAAGCATCACCAATTGGTCACTAAGTCCCCAATCCTCTTTCTGAACACGAGTTCACACGTAACAGGAGAGATGTATACACAATGCTGGTTATATCGATGGCAACTTAATTTGGTTTGCTGTTCACGTCGCTGGAAGCTTGTAAGGTATAGAGAAGATCATTCCACAATTACTCAGGAATCAAAATCAAGCAAACAGTGAGATAACCATTATCAACTGATTATAAGCGTCTACGTGAAAGAACACAAGGAATGTGATTCACATGGCAATTTAGATGGTCAACAGTCTCCAAAAGACAAGTACCGAAATACTTGTCCCAACTGATCTGTTTATCGGCTACATTATATAATATGTGTGCACTGTGTGGGAGGATATTCAGTGTTAATATGTCTATTCCATTTTGTAATAGGTTTACACACATGTACTTCGCGGCTGCATTGAATACGGAATAAAATAATTCAATAAATTTCTACACGGTTACTTGTTGAAGCATATATCACAACTTTTGAGATACAAACGAGCATGGTCATTTCACCAAAATCTCAAAGAGCGTTATACCACTCTTGCTCAGAAGTTGTTTGATCAAGGTTACAACATTTAAGGCCTCAGTAAAGCATTAAGAACCCATTATGGTAGACATGTAGAGGACATTTCGAAATTTGATGCATCAGATGCTGCAAAATGATATCTGATGCAATTCTCTATTTTGGCTTTTACCATACGTTCCCGAAATATTTCAGGTGAACAGCTGACAAGACTTTGCATATGTTTATGACGGGTGCCACCGGCGAGGCAGGATACGCTCACCTATTCGCGAAAACCTGTTATCATCACTATTTCAAAGTGATTCATGAACCCATGATCTGTTATCGTATGGTATGATGACAGTCACTGGATTGTCTGGTCCAGACTCGATTTCTTTGCAAACAACATCGTACAGCTGTAATACTGCTGAAACAAATATATGCTCAGGTCATAGTTGCAATTGTACAATCGAGTCTGCTTTTATATGAGATGTCTTATGAATCAGGAAAGGGTTTACGTTGTTTGTTCTTTTCCCTCTGACACGTTCTTGCTAAAGGACTGAGTCATGTAATAAAATTTGGACCAGACAATCCAGTGATCAAAATTCTGAGCAAACATCAGGTTACGATTACACGAAAGCAAACAAGTTACCTAGCTAAATCACACCATCCATTCATACAACATGTTATCAGAAGTGAATTTCAAAATCAAGAGATATTTTTCTGTATGAAAAGCAATGGTGATTTTCTCCTCAATTTCACAGTAATCCCCAAAGTGTCCCTTGTGAGTGTACAAAAGATTCCAGACAAACAATGTCATTCTAAGGGACCAGTACCACCAGTACAAGCTGATCTGTTATAATGTTTTGCTTAATGGACGTGTTTGTGACAACATGATATTTGTACTGATAATTAGAATATTTTTCCACCCAATATTGTTTAACACAATAAGATCTTTACTCCTCTTCAGACTCTTTAATTTGAGTGGTCGGTGCATGTAGTTTGTCTGGATACATCACGTTCTGTCTTAGTACAAGTAGAGTGATTCCTCTTAAAGTGTGCAAATTCACGGTTCCAACTCAGTCATTTCTCTCTTAACAGAAATTTATATATAACAGAATTTTTTTTCCTATGTATTGGCTTGAATATATTAACTTTACAAGACCATGTGCTGGCTGGTTTAGCCCTGGAACCCGGGACGCCCTGACATCTAAAGACTTCTTGAAGATTACACAAATTCGCATAACGGCTTTGGCCTACAGAACACTGGCATTCATGTATAACATCCACAAACACTGATGGCTTGGACTTTCAGATGGGCAATATTGATGAGGCGGGGAACAATGGCAACATTATTCCCGCCAATTTGACACGAATCCTGCCATTGTATCAGAATGTGAACGTGGTCTATGACATTTGAGAAAATCGAAGAGTTGTTGGTTGGTTGTTGATTTCATTTGATATCGACTGATTAATAAGGTTTATTAGCAGCCACATTAAGTATATGAATAACATATTTATTCAGAAGACTCCGTTGGCGGATGTGTCTATAGATTAATGAAGCACTGCTGTTGGAGAACATAAGGTCAAAACGTGACATTGCGGGAGTGGTCTGACACAGTTACAGTAAATGAAATTTGATGGGCCTGTTGATTGGTATCTTAATAAATTAAGAAAAAAGGCAAAGAGTTAAAGTACTTTGTTTATGTTGTCTGTCTGTGCCTGAAGTTAGAACATCTGGTGTGTTCAGTGGATTGGGGTTTTCCTTTATTCGCTTAAGGATACTGAGAAAGAAACTTTACAAAGCAAAGCCACGACTTTGGCAGTGTGGAAATACGAGTTCTTTACTTCAAGGTGTTGGTTAAGGAGCCCGCCACGTACGATGACAAACAATTCCCCCTCTCCATTCTGACATTGTATATGTATTGCTGTATTTTAAAGGCTTCCATTGATTCGGGATGGTGTGAATCCAGCTAGGGTCCATGCACGTAGCAAAAGTACTGTAAATCCCCATAGACCCTAGTATGGTGATCTACCTTCAGTTATTGGTGATCTATAGCCCGTTTGTATTTTGTACTGTCTGTGTTGATTTAATTTTATCATAGCGTACTAGTTTTAAATTTATATCTTTGATGATCTAGTATTTTTACTGTCTTTCGATGACAGGTTTTTATGTTCTACATTTATTGGTTTTAATATTGATATAAGTTAACTTGTTCTCCGTTGATGGTATTTGTGTAACCAGCCAAATGGCGTTATTATCTCTTATTTTTAACAATTATTGACAGCTGATAATTATAGTCATAATATATGAGAAAATGCAGATGTACCAGGTTTTAAGTCTGTTCATAATTGAACCACTTGTCAAGGCAGACCTCGCGTGTAGCAAGTGCTGTGTCAAATACAGAAGCTTCAGTTTCCTTTCCTTTGTAAACGACTGTATTCTGGTGTATGTTATCACTGGTGTTCAAAACAGCGTAGCTGCTTCTATGACGTAACATGGGATCGCTGGACAATCATGCGAGAGTGGAAACAAATTGGTTTTCACACTCTGCAACATCTGCGTTCTCGTAGAACGCCAGCCACAGCGGGATAACACCGCATCGACACAAACTACATCAACACGCAATCAACTCTACTAAGATTTGATTGACACAGGTGAGAATACACGGCTTATTGAAATAATGTCTGCCTGATTCATGGATTTAGTTAGGTCAACAATTCAGATACCATTCTACATCAGAATCTCAAGCAATAATGCAGAGGCATGAATAAGATCAAAGCAAGTAATATTGCCAAAATCGGTAAAATTATTGACACCTAAGTCTTTTCCTAGGCAAACTATGTGACATAATGTAACTTTTCAGTGTTGAAACCTTTCAAAACATCTTAATATTTTATGGAGTCACATCGACAGCCCCACTTGTGGTACGTTCTTTATTCAAAGTTATTGATTGCATTCTCTAATTTCATGCATGTTCATATTTCTTTAGAGTTTCTGCAATTTGGCGTCAACACCAAGCGCATCCATCCGTTCTGTTGCCCAATTACACTCACTTTGGAGATGTTAGTGCCGATCACAGATCGTTGTGACTGACACATGAGCTAAATTACCCATGTTGAGACCACCTTGTCTGGAATGTGCGAGTTGGGAAGCGATACAATATGTTACCCCTAGATTCGGTGTGAAGACATCCTCATATTTATGAATGTCACAGATCCAGTCAATAGAATTAGCAGATCATGAGTAAAGTTGACTTGCAGCTCCATTATCGGATGGTCTATTTGAAATGCTAGCTTAACATTTGGAATTTTGTTTTCTGATACTCCAAAATGAGTTTTGTATCTTTCCAAAATGAACGTGAATGAAAAGACCTTCGGGCTAATCATTTCCGTGTGTCTGAACAAGAATGAGTGAATAAGTTGAAACGCTGCTTTGAACATGGTTCCGGTTATATGACGGTTTGGTGTCGGAGTGAAGTCCGAAGAGACTACATGTGTGAAACAAAATAGGCCAGTAGAAATCGACGTCAAAATAGAATAACCTAGACAGTTGTGATAACAGGCCAATTATTGCAGAATACTGTTCACTGGTGTCTATTTATCATGTACACAAAACCCAAGAAAAATCAAGACTAATATGAAAAATATGTTTTGGGGGGTGTCCAAAAAAGGCCCCAAAGCTTTGTTTTCAGCAAACTACACAAAAGCAGTTGTAAGAAGATAGCACCGTTGCTATGTAAACAAACAGTTGTCAACTGACAAGCTCCTATTAAAGTGGACCAAATCTGGGTATGTATGAATAAAATTGAACAGACATTTACCAAATGCACTTAAATATCCCTCAGATGCAATATCCACATGTTAAGCATGGACATATATTAACTCAAAATAGAAGAAGGTGACATTGCAATCCCTAAGCAGAATCATGATGGCGGTGCCAATCTATCAATGTTTATATTCTCCAAATATGATTTTAACTTACAGTTAAAAAGTTACATGTAGTGCAAATAATAGCCATATACTGGCAAGTTAATTCTGGGCACACATTAGAGCCAAATCAAAGACTTCAAGATCTTTTTTCATGATGTTACTATAAATAGACTGCAGCCATCTATGTTTACTTTTCATAATTAGTTGTTTATGTCGAATTATAACCTCACTACAAGTTGCATAGCACTTATTGTTATTGTACATCAATTATTATTGCCTAATTTATTAACATTAGTCCCAAAAAGTAAATATTTTGCAAGTTAACGTAAAGCCTGTATTGATGCCGAGGTCAAGGTCAAACACTTCAGAAAATATTTTCTTGACAACATATTAAAGATATGTGTATGTCAAAACCCTTCAGGTGTAAATGTAGTGTTGTACTTAGAATATCACCTGCAAAAGTACTTTTGATAGTGTTATCATGAATGGAACTATATAATTTTAATTATTTGGTGATATTTCAATTACATATTTCAAGTGAAAGAGTTGTATTCTCCATTGAAACCCAGTATATCAATACAGATAGTTTGAGATAATTTTGCAAAACATGTGCAACAAACTTGCATGTTAAACAACCAGTAAAGTTTTATGTTTGAAGTTTAGATGAAATATCATTTCATTTCCACTTTTGTTTAAGTGAATACACATAATTGCCTTCTATTTATTGATTATTAACACAGAAAGTTGTTTGTAATTTAACATGTCAAAATATGCTTATTGGAATATATTTTTACTCCATGCAGATGTTTTGGGAAAATATCAAATGTACTAGTTATCACACTTAGTGAAATATATAAGATGTGAAACAAGTTTATATATTTTTTCTAAATAATAATTGGCCACAAAAAATGTCTTGCCATGTCCAAATATGCATATGTTTAATCATTAGTTTAATTGATATTTTTATTTTCTTTACAGATATGTTTCAATCTCCTATATGACGTGTCATTTGTCACAATGGTTCAGGAGAAGTGAAACTAGGAGGCAGGGGTTTAAACTCTTTACTCAAAGTATCAACTCTTTGTAATGATTCTTTACAATCAACTCTTTAATCAAATAAAATTACCTTCGTCAATGAAAAATGCAGAAAGTCATACTCAGCATCATCGACAATACTGAAAGCTCACAAAATAGACAACAATGAAAATACCCAGCCATGTGTATCGAGATCAGGGAATAGTACTTGAACTACATGACTCATTGCCTTATTTGTGCAAATGGGAGTGATTTTGAAGACCTTCAATAACATCCAAACAGAAATTCAGCAATCAGCAATATCGATTTTTTCAGCAGAGGGAAAAAAGTATTCTGCAAGAGACTGTTCTCAACTTCTGTGAGAGAAGATCTGATGATAAGGCAGTTGATGTTCCAGCTCACATTGTTGTTGCTGGTGACACTGGTGCAGTTGAGGCCGTTCAGGAGTGTTTTTTGCATGAGCATGGAAGGACAGCAAGGACAAACATTGAGGATTCAGCAAGAAACATTCAGAACACAGCCTTCAGTTCCTTGTTTGAGCTGCTGCCAGAGAGTATGCAGAATGGAAAGCTGTACACTCTACAGTAGCTGTTGGATCTGTATGCTGCTGATCTGCTTACTGGGATATCACCCTATAGTCTGAAGCATTTTAAACGCCGCCTCCTTCAGTATTTTGGATCAAGGATCACTATTGCAGAAGTAGAGGGGAGACCAAGTGTTGTGACCTTGAATCATGCATCACAAGTTGATAACACAGCAAATTAAAATCTCAAACAGCCTCATGTGCAACTGCTTGAACTGAAAGATCAGAAGAAATCACTATCAAGGACAAGTAAGCTGAGGCTGATGTTCATGGACTTTGTTTCTATTGTAAGGATGTTTGTGAGAGCAGAGGAGACTGGGAACTGGCAGTTACATATGAAAGCAACCAACAAAAGGCATGTTACCCCTGTTTGCAGCATCTGGACACAACAACTATGCCAAATTCTGCACATTGTATCTTCAGGAGAGTCTTTGTCTGAGCTCTTGTCTGAAAGTACCAATGGAAGCTGGTCTGTTTACAATCAGAAGACACCCAAAGCTATTATGGAGTGAAACTTGGAGAGACATGGTCATAGAGCAATGTCAGAGCAGGCAAAATTCAAGCAGGCTTAATCAACATCACCCACAAGGACTCAGCATGAACCAAATGGCTGCTCTCTGCACAAATATGACAGGGATGACATTTGGAAATGTGTATAAGAAGGCATCACAAGTAGTCACATTTGCCACCTTGAAGAAGTGTGTCCGCCAATCAGACGGGGCACGGCTGAGGATCTCATCAATGGAGTTGTATCAGCAATTACTACCAATAACTCTTGTGACTGACAGAAAATGGATACGTATACATATTTCATAATTAATGGAGCTGGACGATCACATGTGGAATGATACTGTCCAAAAATATTCAGTGTATTATGAGATTGCCAACAGCAACAGTCAGGTACAACATTGTATTTGATGAGACAGGATTAACCAGAAGCAAACTGATGTCAAGAAAGGCAAACAGTTTTTGCATCTCGCTCCATTTCCTTCAAACAGAGTTTTGATCCAAAACTCATTCAAACATTGCAAAAGATTGATGTCAGTGAATGTTTCTTATTGAAATGAGGCAATGTAAAGAGCAAGTTAATGAAATATAACAAAAATTATTGAATCCATAAACCTTGAGATTCACGACCTCATATAGAGTAGAGTCAATAGAAGCTGATTCTTGATTGTGATATGGCGGCCATCTTGAATTAAAAATGGCGTTCATTTTTAATTCAAGAAGGTCGACATCGGTAAATAATTAATATTTTTTACATTTTGATGAAAGTAGGCTTCTTTATAAATGGAAATAATAACCAGTATGAAGATAAACCAAACAATTGTTATGAAGTATGTAGCCGTGACACGCGCATTCATGCTGAAATGTGGGTGAAAAGACAATAGACCCCAACCCCAAAACCATGCACAAAAAATATATTTCCCCAACCTTGATTTTCTTTGGGTTTTTTATGTTGACCAACACCCTTCTGGTCAGGTTAAACACAAATTTGGCCTGTTATCAGAAATGTCTAGGTTCAGTGCAGTTTCTACTGGCCTAAAAGTGATGGGAAACATGGAAATATCAAACGTCAGTGCAAAAGAAAACGGTTTTGATTATCCACCGAAACAAATGCAGTTCTGAGCAAGGGGCAAAATGACAGTGAAAACTACATGAATGGACCACTCAAACTTAGTGATGACACCAGAGAAAGGTTAACATGTCCTCTCCGACGGCATGACCCGCCATTCACAAAGACAGCTTGAAAAAGTAAGTATTTATGGCCTGAAGCCACACATCAGTACTCCTACCATGAGCCACAGCCTGTAAAGAAACCAGGTAATAAAGCGATCTACCTATCAGAAATCACATGAAGCGATATTGCATTTACTGATTTTGTTGAAAATAATGAAAAGAACACGTTATATTTGGTGAGGTGTTGGGCAGTTTATGACGGGTGCCACCGGTGAGGCAGGATACGCTCACCATTTCGCGAACACCTGGTATCATCACTATTTCATAATGATTCATAAACACATGCTCTGTCATGGTATCGTGTGTTGCCAATCATTGGATTGTCTGGTTCAGACTCCATTTGTTAACAAACAACATCATACAGCTGTACTTCTGCTGAATCAAATATATATGTTCACGATATAGTCACAGTTGTACAATCGACTCTGCTTTTAGCAGAGATTTCTTATGAATGTGGAAAGGGTTTTGTCGCTTCTATACACTCAAGTACATGTAGTCGTGGTGCAATTATATTATCATTTATTGTCTTTTAACCGGATGTTAAGAAATGAGTGAGTGAGTGAGTGAGTTTAGTTTTACGCCGCACTCAGCAATATTCCAGCTATATGGCGGCGGTCTGTAAATAATCGAGTCTGGACCAGACAATCCAGTGATCAACAGCATGAGCATCGATCTGCGCAATTGGGAACCGATGACATGGGTCAACCAAGTCAGCGAAACTGACCACCCGATCCCGTTAGTCGCCTCTTACGACAAGATAGTCGCCTTTTTATGGCAAGCACATGGGTTGCTGAAGACCTATTCTACCCCGGATCTTCACGGGTCTGTTAAGAAATGAGGTGAGGTGAGGTGAAATTGGGTTTTACGTCGTGCTTGAGAATATTTCGCTCATATGACGACGTGCATCCGTGTGTATGTGTATGTGCGGCTGCTAGTACTAGCCCAGACTGAAGCTGGTTTTATAGAGCTAGCCCACTGAGATACCATGCCGCAGTGAAGCATGAATACCCCACTCAGACACATCATTCTGACTCCGAGCCGACCAGTCCTTGTTGTACCCATTAATGCCGAGCGCCATACAGGGACCAACAAGTACCATATTTTAGCGTCTTTTGGTATGACGCGGTCGGGGATCGAACCCACGACCTTCCGCTCTCCGGACGGACGCTCTAACCACTACACCACGGAGGCGGTCTGTTAAGAAATGAATTCAGTTGTTGAGAAATGGTTTTGTGCAGCAACTGATTTACATCCTTGACATTTGGATTGATAAGCTAAACATGTCATGTTATCGCCATCAGTGTGAGTATAACATTAGTCTATTTGTTAACGTCATTGTCCACCTCAGAATGTATTATGACAAACCTGCAACATATTTTCTTTCATCCTCTGTGCTATTCTAGTTCGTCTATAATCCACTTAGGTTCTATTTCTGGAATACGAACAGAACCTTGATGACCATTTCGGTATAACTTCCGAAATGAAATTAAGCAAAAGTTCCAATAAGGTGGTTCGTGATAAATAGTTCAGCGCTAAAACATCATATCGGATTCCATAACGGTGGGGAAATTGATTGTAAGATC
The DNA here is from genome assembly GCF_003918875.1 of Haliotis rubra. NCBI lineage: Eukaryota > Metazoa > Mollusca > Gastropoda > Lepetellida > Haliotidae > Haliotis > Haliotis rubra. The sequence goes on from NW_025767182.1 coordinate 26,699, forward strand.
AAGTCAAACTTCATTTTCCATCCCACTCAAAGATGCAGCGTGTATTTCAATTCAAAGCAGCCCTGTTGTTGATGCAGAAAACTAGAAGGAAGCCAGTGATGGAACACCGCCTTCTCTGACCAAAATAGCCATCTAATGAAACTGTTTGAACATAAGAGTATTTCAGCGATACTCATGTAGATGAGCTTTGATTGTGAACACTATGAGTGGGCTAAGTTCAATTTCTACTGGAGAGCCGTGATCACCAGGACACTCTAGCAAGGGCCAGCTCCAATGGCTTGCCTAGATGGTGAACCTTTGATTAATGCCTCGACTTCATTATAACAACTTATATGGAATAATTTGTTCCAAGCTCAGAGGGCACCAAACTGAGATGGCTTAACGTGGATCCGCGTTTATCAGAGGAAACTTTCGGGACGCGTTTGATTAGAAGGGAATGTAGGAGGTGACGTTAATTTCCCTGAGAAATCTCAAACATACCACGACAAAGTAAAATTGAAGTAAACAGAAATTTATGTTAAATATTATGATACTCCAAATTCAATGCAGCCGTGACGTTCCTGAACCTATCATAACATACCAATGCTGAATTGCACTAGAATATCCTTCTGCATATCGGACACCTATGTGCACGTATAGTGCACGGATATTTTATGATGTAGTTGATAAACAGATCATTCAGACACGTACTCTTGGTCGTTGTGTGAATGTTGGGATTGAGAATGTTGACCATCTACATTACCATCTAAATCACATTCCACATGCTCATTCGCGTGAACGTTTATAATCAGTTGATAATGGTTATCACCCTTCTCTGTTTGCTTGATTTTGATTCCTGAATAATTGTGGAAGGATCGCAACTATGACTTACAGCTTCCAGCGACGTGATCAGCAAGCCAAATGATGACGACATCGATTTAACCAGCATTGTGTACACACCTCCCATATTACGTTTTTCAGAAAGAGGATTAGGGACTTAGTGACCAATTGGCGGTGATTATCGAGGATTTGTTGCCTCTGAGATTTTCACTTGAAACAGATTTTCAGGATTTCAAATGGTGCCATGATGAATGTTATTGATTCGATAAATACCTAATTTTGTGTTTAACATGTATAAATGCTGGGGCTTCAAATAGGAAATCAATCCTGACAATCTATTAGTAATGTAGATGTTCGAATTTATGTCGGTTACCTTGTGCCACGTGTGCTCATCATTACAGTGAGTGAGTGAGTATGGCTTTACGCCGCTTTTAGCAATATTCCAGCAATATCACGGCAGGGGACACCAGAAATGGGCTCACACATTGCACCCATGTGGGGAATCGAACCCGGGTCTTCAGCATGTCGAGCGGACGCTTTAACCATTAGGCTACCCACCACCGCCCGCTCATCATTACAGTTTACAGAGGTGATTTCATTGAAGGTTTGGACAGCTGAGGGGTTATTGGTGCAGTGAAAACCTGAAATGATCGACTTTATTTGCACTGCAATAATTACGATACCGAAACTGAAAAACATAGTCTGTGTATACGATGACAAATAAATCCTGATTTATCAAGCATCAGTGGTACAGATAGGGGGTACTTGGATGTCTAATGGCGTGCAAATTTCCACTCATGACTGTTAGTTTTTTAAAGCTTGTCTATTGGCGTGTTCGTTCCAGTTAGGCAGTCAGTCGTTCAGAATTACATGTTGTAGTGCCGGACAGTTACTCCGGTGTTGGCATATGTGTCCTCAAGCTGGTTAGATGTCTAAATCTTTATGTTGGTCAATGTGGCTGAGATCCACATGCTGGTGTGTGGGTTCATAAGATGCGCAATTTGCAAGTGCATTTTTATGACGAGGCTACGTATAAGTTGAAATCATCTTTGACATATTACTGGCCATCTGATCCTTGTAAAAGCGTGCTGCCTACCTTCGTCAGAGGAACTTAACAATACAGTATATCACCATAAATTGACATTAGGTACCCTCTTTAAAACAGCAGAAGTCGCGTCATTTTGAAATATTTCACTTCATTTGCAGACTAAGAGTATGTGATACTTTCGCCTTTTGCTCAAGCGAGTAATTTGAAAGGAAGGTTATTTTCGTGCCGAGTGTATATGTCATAATGTCAAGACTGGAGAATGTAATAACACAGTGACTGGGGAATCTAGAATAGTGTGGGCGTTACGTCATCTTTTGTCGAATTACAATCATATCCGAGAACTTATCCAATGACACTTTACACACTGCATCAATGTGGAGGACATGCCAGACCTTCATCTTCAGAGTGAGTGTTACTGAACGAGCCAAACTTAACACCGTGTTTACGGAAAACTGTCTTCATGTCCTCAAGGGTTTCTTTGCAGAAATCTGATCACACAGGAGTCGTGAAAAACATCCTAATGAACCTAAAGAATTGTTTCATGTTCCCGCATGTAATACTGCATGATATGTTCTAATGCTTATGGATCATTAATCTGTTTTCACACATTTACCCGAGTCCTATCGGTAAAAGCCACCACTGTGCGAAATATCTGTGTAGATGTTTTCATGTAGTATGTATAAATCTGAATAGTGTAGAGGGCAATACTGTGACGAAGGCCATGTCCTGCTTTCGTACTGCAAATAATTCTTATCGGTGAATTACATTTAAGCTGTGATACTGATCCGGTTCACCTTCGGCTCGTTCTGCCAATACCTGGCCTGCTGGCTAATAATGTTTGGTTGATTTCAGCACAAGGTTTGGATCAGTCGTCCCTGAGGTGTTCCGGAAACAAGGACCCAATTTTCTCTGAATATATTTCTTGCAGTCATAATGTTCGCTTTTCAGTATTGTATCTGCCTCTGAGACAGCTCACCGCTTGTTGTAAAGTATATACAACCCCTTCCCATGACTAGTGGCACAGCTGCTTCTCAACTTCGGCGACAACGTCTGAGAATGACTACCATATCGCACTATTATGTCTCGTGGGTGAAGGAAAGAAAAGGGTAACACGGCGAAAATGGTGCAGGACAAGTACTTGGTTCGTCATGCATTTCGCTCAAATACCGAGACGTCCACCGTAGGTTGCTCGGGACAATTGCTAGCCCGGAACTTCCTCCAGGACATATCTTTGTGAACTGACCCATATTCCCAAAACACAGATTCTATCCAATAAAACAGATGTAGCGGAAGTAAAACTGGCACCAAATATAAGGGTATACTGCTACAGGATGAATCGCAACCAATGACTGTCAAACTGTCTACAGATGACAAAGGTGTGGAGGCAACTGTGGACGCGTGGGACGTACCAGAAACTCCAGACGTCGAAATTAGTTCCTAATTCGATGAATTGTTTTCGACAGTAGGTCTGTCAACACTTACAGGTCTGTCTGAGACCCAAAAGGTAAACCATCGCTTGAAAAAAACATACCTGGACAAGGCGATCATAGCCAGACATTTTGACAGCCTGTGATTGTCCGTCACAAGGATGCACATCAGGGAGGCGAGTCGACGTTACTCCTAGGTATGCCGTCAAAATGGTCTGACAATAATAGAATTAAATGCTCGATGATGACTCTCGTCGTACTTCCGTGTTTGAATCGGTATGTAGCAGTTTGTGCTTGTCGTGAGATGCGAATGTATGGATCGGGGATCAGGCCAGATGACCTGAAACGTATGGCATCTTATCCCGTGGAACAAAACTGATGAAGTCAATCAGTGGACGATCTGGTTTAGATTATTCTCAGACTGACGTCACACAAGAGAAATATTGATAAGCCCAGTGGTAAACAATAATCTAACAATACACCCGTCCCGTGAAATATAACCCGCATAGCTAGCCGGAATTCCTGTTATGGGTGAGAGATTGTTCCGGTTAGTAAGCATGATCTACTGGTCAGGCTTATAAAAATTAAATCGTGGTAGCTTAATGATTACAACTTTAAATACCGGGTTCATGTCTACCATATTTGTTCATAGACTGAAGACATGCCTGTAATATTGTTAATCGTTAGGGGGACTGACTTCATACACATCAAGGTCGGAAAAAATTGGACTTAACGACTTGAGCCGTGTACCAGAACAATCTTTTCGTCAACTTCAGCATACGTACAAGTCTCCAAACTGAAAAGCGACTTGTTACGAAGCGGTTACTTCTTCTTATTACAACTAGAGTAAGTTTTCAATTCAGACTAAGCTCTTAATATTCTTCATTCAGAAGCACAGATATTACAAATTTTACCATAACAATAAAAACGTTTCATCAAACACGTCCTTAACGTGTCGGTAATGTCGTTCAAACCCTTTGTTGCGTATGGACATGATTCTATTATAGCAAATTAATTGCATGTATGCCCATAACAGATTTATTTCGAAAATAAAACCTCCCTGGAAGCGGTATCCTGAAGATACTTATTCTTGATGATGGAGTAAACTGATATTTGATAGAGAGCATTGATAGATGCTGGCTGTTCAAGGTTTGTCATAAAATGACAGGCGCAGTTCATTACAGAGACAACACATATTCTCGACACGACGTCTTCGTCCCCGGGGCGTCATCAACATTCCGTAAAGCACCCAATATAGTTGGTATGTCAACCTCTGATACACACGGTTATTACTGAACAGATATTACTTCCATCTAGCTATTTTTAAATGTATGGTGCAAAAAGGATGTGATGTTTTATCGCCTTCTCCAATATGGCACTTATCGTATGGAGGGACAAATATGAAAATAAGATTGCGTATAATTTACTGATATACATGCAAATATGGAACAAAATGTTTCGTTCTCTGTATCTGTGGAAGTACAGTTGTAAAGTGCAGTTGAAAATACGGTGTGATGGTTGTTCTCGGTAATGGCGAACCAGCGAGTGTCTCGCTGAAATACCTTCACTTAAAATACTGCTGTCAAACACCATTGTGTCAAGTGGAAGGTACCAACGTAAACGCACCCATGAAAGGCCACCTCCTCGTGGTGGGTGCTGGGTCACGCTAAGCGCCTTTCAACCCCCCGTTGTGGACCCGGGGGGGATATTTTGGTCCACCAACCCGTTTGCCGTGGGTTGCGCCCCTGTGTCGGTGGAGGACGGGAGGCTGGTGGTTGAGGGCACTTGGAGCCTGGAACCGTGTTCCTTTTGCCCAACACACCACTTCGCCCCTTACTTCACCTAGACGGGTGGTAGAACTGGCCCGGTTCTATCAATCGGCTGGTCACGTCATGCCCTGTGCATGGAAATGTTTTATTTGGATTAATCATGACATACAAAAAAATTGTTGATTAAAGACTGTGACAACCTTATTATTGCAAATTTACATTTTGCCTAGAGTCCTATGCCAGAAGGCGGTGGCTCATGGGCCAATCTGGTGGTATAGACCTCTGAATTCTGAGTTTCTTAAGAAGAATGTCAAAGCCGAACCAGCTAGACACTTCTTCTTTTGATTTCTTAGCTATTTATGTCTGTATTTCTGGAGTATAGCATCCCTGTAGCTCTGATCGTGCAGTTTGGTTTCCACTGCAGGGTCGTCCTTGTTGACACTCGATGGCGGGTGGAGATCAGGGTTGCTGAAAATCATTATAATACTATGGCTCACAACATTCCCCCTGGTTCAAAAACGAATAAACGTAGACACCTTTCAACATCATCTGATGATGAAGTCTCTTCAGCGGTGGTGGATTCATGGCCAAGATTCTTGGTTATTGAAACCGCAGATGGAAGTCCATTGAAACTGAATCCCTTTGCTATATCGATGGGTATCAAAGTGTCTGTGGAGAGGTAGCAAACGTCACACGTCTTCGTTCTGGCTCCCTTCTTGTTGAATGTGCCCGGAGGCAGCAATCTGTAAACTTGTTGGGATTACAACAATTTGTTAATACACCAGTTGTTGTCTCTGTGCACAGGACATTGAACTCTTGCAGAGGTATCGTCCGTGACAGATCTCGTTGTCTGGCGTATATGACAGAAGAAGAAATTGCTGATGAATTGAAACACCAAGGCGTAACTGCTGTTAAGCGGTTTACCAGAAAACAGGAGGCAGATATAATTAAAACTAATACTTACCTGTTCACCTTTGGGCTGTCGTCTCTACCAAAAGCTATTAAAGCTGGTTACTTTAATATCCCAGTTGATGTTTACATCCCTAATCCGCTGCGATGTTTTAAGTGCCAAAAATTTGGACACGGTGCCAAGTCATGCACTCGTAAACCAGTATGCTCCCGTTGCAGTGGGGCTCATGATAATACTGAATGTACCAAAGACATCAGATGTGCTAACTGTAATGGTGAGCACATGGCATCGTCCAAATCATGTCCTAATTTTGAACTCGAGTCAAAGATTCTCAAAATCAAAATCACTAACAACCTCTCCTACCACGAAGCCAGAAAGTTAATACCTGCACAGTCTCAAACCACTACAACTCGATCATATTCAGCCACTGTTTCTTCCCCTGTTCATCATCCTGTAACAAAGGTTTCAATTTCATGCCAGACAGCCATATCTTGGGTAAAGGCCAAACAAGTTACACTCGATGACTCCACCCAGTCCTCTCAAAATGAGCAAAGTTCGTCAACAACTGCCTCACAGACAGAACAAGAACCAGAGACACAATCAACTCCAGGAAACATAAGCCATTTGTCAAATAAAGAAAAGAAAAGATGCGTAGGGCAAAGGCCCTCCAGCATTTAGAGGTACCATCTACCTCGTCAACATCCGTGACGGTTCATAATCCGTTTGGACCTCTTGATATGGAGGTCACTCCCTCACAGCCAGGACGAGGGAGTAGACATTCTTCGCGGTCAAGATCCCCTGTTGAACCGCCATGAACAACTCTATTAATTTAGTACAATGGAATTGCAGAGGCCTTAGGAATAATTTTAATGATCTACAGTTATTATCACAAGATTTTAATCCATCGGTTTTAGTTTACAAGAGACCTACTTGAAAAGTACAGATAAGTTTGAATTGCGTCGGTACAATTCATTCCATTCATTCTCACCTCCAGGCGATAAAGCCACTGGCGGCGCCTCTATTCTCGTGAGGCAGGGTGTTATCCATAGCTCGGTTCCTCTTAAAAGCAATCTTCAGGCTATTGCTGTCCGTCTTTCTTTACAGATAACCTTTACGCTTTGTTCTTTGTATATTTCTCCTTCTTCAGCTCTTCAGCAGTCCGATCTTCAGGATCTCTTTGACCAACTTCCTCAACCATGTATAATCATGGGAGATCTAAACGGCCATAATCCTTTGTGGGGTAGTGCCGATACCAACAGTAAAGGAAAAATCATTGAGGACTTCATTTCAAACAATAATTTATGCATCTTTAATGATGGATCTGTCACATATTTACACCCTGGTTCAGGAACGTATTCTGCACTCGATCTGTCGCTCACAGACCCAAGTATTTATAACGAATTTAAGTGGTCTGTCCACGATGACCTTTGTGGAAGTGACCATTTTCCTACAATACTTTCCGCTATAAACCCGAGTGATGACCCATCTACAACAAGGTGGAATTTTAATAAGGCTAACTGGCCATTATTTCAGACATTGTGTGCTGACAAATTGAAATCTGACTTTTTTGTCAATGTTTCAGATCCGATTGAGTTGTTCTCTGCTAAACTGAAGAATATTGCCGATGAAACGATTCCTAAGGCTTCTGCTAAACCACATGTTCGTAAACCATGGTTTACTGATGATTGTAAACAAGCTAGGAAGTGTAGGAAGAAGGCAGAGAAATACTTTCGACGTCACCCTACAGTTCACAATTTAGATAATGTTAAAATAAACAATGCCAAGGCTCGGCGTACTTTTAAACAAAGTAAACGTCAGTCTTGGAAGAACTTTGTATCAAAGATTAATTCCCGTACGCCAATGACGAAGGTGTGGAACATGATACAGAGAATCAAGGGCAAAGGTAGAAATTCTAGTGTTCATCATCTCAAAGATGGAGACGATCTTTTAACTGATAAAATTGACATTGCAAACAAGTTGGGTGAAACTTTAGCTACACATTCTCACTCATCAAACTATAATCCAAAGTTTCAGAAATATAAAGATCATCACGAAAAACTTAAAATTAACTTTCACTCTGCTAATGGTGAAGATTATAATGAAGTATTTTCCCTACATGAGCTGAATACTGCCTTAGCGCAAGCTCATGATACGGCAACAGGTGCTGATAATATCCACTATCAGCTCTTGAAACATTTACCCAACGCATGTCTTGAAACACTTCTGAACATTTTTGATAATATTTGGACAACAGGACACTTTCCTCCTTCGTGGCGTCATGCCATTGTTGTACCGATACCTAAGCCTGGCCGGGATCATACAGATCCATCAAACTACAGACCTATTTCACTAACTAGCTGCGTTTGCAAGACCATGGAACGCATGGTCAATAATAGATTAGTATGGTTTCTGGAATCCAATAATCTTATTACTAACATCCAATGTGGTTTTCGCAAAAATAGAAGCACTATTGACCATTTGGTTCGGCTGGAATCATTTGTTAAAAATTCCATTGTAAATAATCAGCATACTGTATCAATCTTTTTCGACCTGGAAAAAGCTTATGATACAACATGGAAACATGGCATTTTAAGAGATTTACATGACTTTGGTTTGAGAGGCCGTTTGCCTCAGTTTATAGCACAGTTTTTAGCAGACAGACAATTTCAAGTTCGTGTTGGATCAACCCTGTCTGACCTTTATAATCAGGATCAGGGGGTTCCACAAGGTAGTATTTTGTCTGTTACTTTGTTTAGCATAAAAATAAATAGTCTTTCAAACGTATTAAATGACTCAATAGATGGGTCATTGTTTGTGGATGATTTTAACGTTTCATGTCGTGGTAAAAATATGCATACCATCGAGAGACAATTACAGATGTGTTTAAATAAAATTCATAAATGGTCACTTGAGAATGGCTTTAAATTTTCACAGATAAAGACCAAATGTATACATTTCTGTCGAAAATATAAACCTCATAAAGATCCCGAACTGTACTTGGATGGCTCTCCAATTAACGTTGTAAAGGAAGCCAAGTTTTTGGGACTGATTTTTGACAAGCATTTGACCTTTTTACCACATATTAAGTCTTTGAAGACTAAATGCCTGAAGGCACTCGATTTATTGAAAGTCGTGTCTAATTCAAGGTGGGGAGGGGATCAAGCTACGCTCCTACACCTTTACAGATCACTTGTCCGCTCGAAGCTTGATTACGCCTCTATCGTATATGGTGGGGCCTGTAAAAGCAACCTCAAACTACTTGATTCTATCCATCACCAGGGTCTAAGACTTTGTCTTGGGTCTTTCAGAACCTCTCCCATTGACAGTCTCTACGTTGAGGCCGATGAGCCATCTTTAAAACTTCGCCGTATCAAATTGTCCCTACAATATATCACAAAGTTATATTCTAATGAATCCAATCCTGCTCACACTTGCGTTTTTAATGCTCTTTATGAGGATTTGTATAATAAAAAACCTTCACTTGTCCCACCTCTTGGGATAAGAATCCAACAATATATTTCTGCTGCTGGCATTGAGTTGGAGAATATATCTCCTTCCCGTCTTCTTTCTTCTCCTCCTTGGCAATTGGTTAGGCCACAAGTCGACCTAACACTCAATAAATTTAAAAAATCAGAAACTAATGACTTACAATATAAACAAGAATATAATCAATTAAAAAGTAAATATAATACATATAAATCCTTATTTACAGATGGGTCCAAGGATGGCGGCGCGGTTGCTTGTGCCACTGTCATTGGGTCCAAAACAATATCTTCCAGACTACCCAATGACAGTTCAATTTTCACAGCAGAAGCAAACGCAATACTAACAGCTCTTAAATATATTAATAAACACCGTCAATATAAACAATATATCATCTTTTCAGATTCTCTTTCGTGTCTTCAGGCTATAAAAAATCTTTCTTGCAAACATCCACTTTTATTAGAAATTATTGAATTGTATAATGAGCTTGCTACTGGCCAATGCGACATCGTCTTTGTTGGTTACCCAGCCACGTTGGCATTTCTGGGAACACGATGGCTGATATTGCTGCTAAGGCTGCACTCAACAAATCTGTGACATCACTTCTGCTCCCATACTCTGATTACAAAGCTTGCATTAGATCTTACATCCGCGATCTGATGCAAAAGAAGTGGGACACCCAAGTAGGTATCAATAAATTACATGAAATAAAACCCTATATCGGTTACACTTACTTGGGTTGTCAGTCCAGATTTGAAGAGGTCATCATACGACGATGTCGTATTGGCCACACAAGATATACGCATGAGTACCTATTGAAAGGTGAGGATCCTCCGTTTTGTATCCCTTGTGATGAACGAATCACAGTCAAGCATGTCTTGCTTGACTGTGTTGAATATTCCATCACAAGGGATATTTATTTCAAAGTAACAACTATGAAGGATCTTTTTAGTCATATAAGTTCTCATTTAATTATTGCCTTTTTAAAAAAATTAGACTTGCTAATTGATTTGTAAATAGATATATATTTTATTATTGGTAGTTTAAATTAGTAACTGATATTGTTAGTGGCTGTATCCTCGAAGGGGGTTGAAGTAGCGTAAAATTATTGTCCTCCTGAGAGGGTACGTAAGTCCCAAAACATTTAGTCAATTTAAGTGTACCAGGTTTTTAATCGTAGAATATGTGTACTTTTAATTTATGGCTAGGTTTCTCTTCTGTCGCCAATGGCTGAAGGGATGGTGTAAATCCAGCTAGGGTCCATGCAGGAAGCAAATGTACTGTAAGTCCCCATGGTCCCTAGTATGGTGATCTACCTTCAGTTGTTGGCGATCAATAGCCTGTTTTTATATTGTATCGCCTTGTCTAGTTCAAATGTTTTAGATTTAGTTACTAGTTTTATATCTATATCTGTGATAATCTAGTTATTTTACTGTCCTTCGTCGGCAGAATTTTATAATTTCACTTAAATTGTTGATATATTTATAATTTGCTTTAGTCACGATATGGCTGAAATATTGCCGATGTGACTTAAAATCTTAACTCATTCATTCATTCACAGCTCAAGAATAGATGAATAAAGAGGGACCAAGCTTTTACTTACTGAGGCAACTGTACGTTCGACACAGGGGTGTGTGTCTGTGTTTTATCGTGGGTAAGTCGAATAGGATTTTAACTCAACGCGAGGACGTTTGTAAGATTAACGAATACATTAAATGTTGATCATTCAGTCTCAGGTGACGTCTGTTTTGCTGATAATAAAACATCTGTCAGTTGATGAAATATGGATCAATAAAAACCAGACAGCTTTCTGTATTATAAACACGAACACTTTGTAGTTGGTTCCACTGACAAGGCCTCAAATAATTAAAATATGAATAAAAAATCGTTTCCACGTTCACTGCTGGTCTGCATACTAAGGAATGCACCTGCCAAAACCTTGCGTCAGTTACGTACTGACATCCTATGACTTGACTATGAATGCTGGGGTCGTGTGCGTTCCTCTTTGACACTGTATTCTAAAGCTCCATAAACATCCGTACAAAGAAAAATGTATTGATGGCCCAGCAAATGGACCATCAAATCCGTCTCTCAGATGAATCTAATCCTTGATACAACCAAGAAAGGGCGTTCTAGTATATATTCACAGAAAGTATTGTAAAAGCTCTAAAGGATTTTTTGAAACTTTAATGAGTTCAACAATGTCAAAACATCTGATATTTGCAACTATTTTGCAATACTATCCCACATGAAAATTTTAAGGAGAACTTCATTCCATTATGCAAAACTGCAAAACGGAAAATACCTCAAGAGCACCTGACACATACAAACCTTAAATGACATTTTCTCATTTGAAATATGTGAACTGAGGTTCGAGATAAATACACTGAGTTTGGTTTTTACGCCGCTTTTAGCAATATTCCAGCAACATCACGGCGGGGGATGGGCTTCACACATTGTGCTCATGTGGGCATTCGAACCCGGGTCATCGGCGTGACGAGCCAACGCTTTAACCACAAGGCTACCCCACCGCCCCGGATAAATACACAGTACTGTATCCATCTCAATAGATTCGTGCTTCAATGTCAATTATAAATATGTGAAGTAAATATTATATCCAAAACTTAAACTCTACTGGCACTTAGAACTTCTCTACAGGGCTTTATTGTTTAAAAAACTGTTTGCTTAAAAACATTATAAAATTAGAAGACTGAATACACAACTGCTGATGTGTGAATCTTAGACATGTTACCTTTGGAAATATAAACACTCGTCTTTTGTGGCATATATTTACGACATTGCAAATTCGGTAGGGTTCATGTGGTTGCTGCAAATTCATATTTAACCCCAGTCGTCATGAAGCCAGTTCTTTACACACAACCTCAGATTACGTTCAACAAACTGTTGCAGGAATGAGCGATGATTGTATAGACAGAATCACATTTGGCAATAATTCATTTAATGGTCGCTTTTCCACACAGTTTATACAGTTCAAGTGAGTTATGGGGACGTATGCGGTCATGGTTTTGGACAAGATTGGTAGGACGTTTGAGATTAAGAGAGAGTCTGAGTTATAACGAAACAGACATATCGATCAGAACAATATATGACATCCTCATCAATATCTGTGTGTGATAAGCACAGTTTAGTTACTATGCCGTTTATCAAGTACTATTTCTTAGACTTATTTACGTGTATGTTAGCATCTCTGAATAAAAGAATATATACCTCACTCAAAACAGTGACAGATAGAATGACGGCCGTCGGTGCAACAGACACTATATTCTTCAGAGTTGTTACGTGTGTCGACAATCCTCGTTAGTGGTGAGTCGCTGGTTAATTGTTAGCAGGTGTATTAACTCTAACCCTTAGCTAATTAAGCTTTTGTAAAGCTTTTTGTAAACGTTTAGTCAACTTGGACCTAATGGATCTCAGTCCTGAAAATTCAGGAATTCAGGAATTTTACGCTTGCAATTTATCAAGCAAGCCTTCATGTACGTGATGCACGACACTATTCAATGTACATGTGTACGCTATGACCGTTACACAGAGTTTTCCCCCTACTCACTGCCAAGTACTCCTTCAGTGACAATTGTGTAAGTAGTGTTAGCTACTGGATCATCAGAGACGAGTACTGTTCGTGAACACCAGTGTCAGCACTGACATTTCCTGATCAATTCATATACTTGTTATCATGATTTGGCTTTTTATACCTAATTGAATCTGTTTGGGCAGATATTCGAGACTGATTATCCTCACTCGGTACTTGACCAGTAGTAACCAAAGTACTCGTATGGAACAAGCCTGTAAAATGATCCATTTACAACTGATCAAAATGCAAAAGGATTAAGCGTTGCTAACAAGGAATCATATTGGTGTTGTATGTCTAACGTACTTTACAAGTGAAGTTCCGTTGGAGGTCACTGCTAAAATAAAAGTACATCACGATGTTTGATGGAAATATTGGTACTCTGCAACGCCCTGATTACAGTATCAACCTTACATTGTGACAGCATTGATCGATTCATAGCGGCGTGTGTGTCATCGCTACCTTTTGGATCCTTGCTCATGGCTTCAGCGAAGATCCGGCTCGGAATTAGTCTACAGCAACCCAGGCTTGTCGTAAGGGGCGACGAACTGGATCGGGTGTTCAGGCTCTCTGACTTGGTTGAGACATGCCATCGTTTCCCTGTTGCGTTGGCACAGTAATTTGACTCAAAGCCGACCAGACCCTGTTACAAAACAACGTGGGATCACAACGACTACCATAATTGGTATGACCAACCTCCGACCCTCCCTCTGACAGAAGCTCTACCCACTACACCAAGGAGTAATAGTATAGCCATTGCTAAAATGCTATTACAATAATATGGCTCGAAGTTAAACAATACCATTTAAGGTCTACTACGGAAATAGTTAAGGAGATCATTTCTGAATAGATTTCAAGTCGTATTTCAATACATCATTATCTAACTTGATTAACAAAGAACATACACAATGTAGATCGGAAATGGAAATGACATTAAAACAGAATCCTCAATAGAAGGTCAGAGCAAGTTTGCCTAAACATGTCATTCATCAGAATACTCCCACGTCATCTTGGAGAATGTCCATTAATAGCTTTAGTATTTAAATACAGCTATGTCCGTTGGTATGTCAGACAAATATTGTGAGTGTTTTTATCGTCATTATTTTTTATACCAGGGCAATACATGATAAAAGTCAGCCACGTACTTAACAGCTCCAGAAGAGTCCAGCCCACGTTCGCAGTATGCTGTAAATTATGAGCTATTATGCATTGTGTTGCTGGTAAGAACACGGCTTTACGAATGTGCTTTTAACTCTTCATTGGTGTCCTTGCCCCGACTCGCCAGTGGCAGCGTCAAACGATATGTACTCAAATTATTCAATGCATGTAAAAACATGTCCATCAATCTAATTCAGAGCAGTGTCAGCTTCTTTCCGCGTGTTCCGAACATACTACCCATTCATCATTGTAACTGTTGAGGGGCGGTAGGGTAGCCTAATGGTTAAAGCGTTGGCTCGTCACGCCGAAGACCCGGGTTCGAATCCCCACATTGGTACAATGTGTGAAGCCCATTTCTGGTGTCCCCCGCCGTGATGTTGCTGGAATATTGCTAAAAGCGGCGTAAAACTAAACTCAGTCAGTCAGTCAGCGTAACTGTTGAGAGGAAACAGCGTTTGACGATGAGTTCAAAATCCATTCATTTATACAGCGACATGCATGCATGTCTATATGTAGTTGCTTGTACTAGCCCGGATTTACATGCACTGGTGTAGTTTAGGCATGAATACCCCTCAGACACAATATTTTCAATACAAACCGATCAGTCCTGTGCTCTGTTATCAAGCGCAGGGTCACAACGGCTGCCATAATGTAACATCTTTTGGTATGACCCAACTAGGAGTTCGAACCTCCGACCCTTCCCCTAGACGACGCTCTATCCACTACACCAAGGAGTAATAGAATTGCCGTTCAAATTCACCCATTGTAATTATAGCTTACAGTAGTTAAAATGCCATCAAAGGTCTACTGCGATAATAGTAAAGGTGATCATGTCTGAATAGATTTCAAGTCGTATTTCAATACATCATTATCTAACTTGACTAACAAAGAACATACACAATGTAGATCGGAAATGGAAATGACATTTAAAACAGAATCCACAATGGAAGGTCAGAGCAAGTTTGTCCAAACATGCCAGTCATCAGATTACTCCCACGTGATCTGGGAGAATGTCCATTAATAGCTTTAGTATTTAAATACAGTTATGTCCGTTGGTATGTCAGACAAATATTGAGTGTTTCTATCGTCATTATTTTTTATACCAGGAACGGGCAATACATGATAAAAGTCAGCCACCTACTCAACAGCTCAACGAGAGTCCAGCCCACGTTCGCAGTATGATGTAAATTATGAGCTATTATGCATTGTGTTGCTGGTAAGAACACGGCTTTACGAATGTGCTTTTAACTCTTGTTATTTGCTCGTTTAACACTGGATTGATGCAGCACGGACCACATCCCGTGTGGATGTTAATAGGTAATGACTTCGCTGACTGTCACGCGAGGCAGTCGTTAGGAGACGATATAAACCTGATGACTCCGTCCCTCGGTTATTTTAATGAAACAAACGTTTGTTTGTTAAATATCACACGATAATCAAATACAGTACTGTTTCAATACCGCGCTTACAGCACTGACCTTTAACCAACCAGAGCTTAATCATTTGAAAGTTTATTTCTTTGTCAGAAGTACATCTTGCCAATTCGCGTTGACAAGGGGGGCACAAAATCACATTTTCGTTCAATCAGAATGACATTCACTTATATTTCATTATACTGCTACGGTTTGGAGGTGATGTCCAAAATTGAAAGGGCGGTGGGGTAGCATAACACCGAAGACCCCGGTTGGATTCCCCGCTTGAGTACAATGCGTAAAGCCCATTTCTAGTGTCCCCCGCCGGGATATTGATGGAATATTGATAAAAGCGGTGTAAAACTAAACTCACTCACTCACTCCAAATGGAAATGCGAAGATAAACCATGAAATCGGTTCACACAATATGAAAATTTCTAGTAGTGACACATCGTGTTATATTTTTTATTCCACAGTAGAACCTGATAGGAATCTGTGTTTTCAAACAGGTGTCCAGAACACGCTTGGCAAGTAGATTAGAAACAAGGCACGTCGATAATGTCCTCTAATCACACTATTGTTTTATTGATATAGGTTCTGTAAGCCCTCAGGAAACTGTAAAATCCATAAGTTCTATGCCTACAACAAAGGCACATGCCCTCATTGTATAAAACCATTCTGGAAGCCCCACTTGCTGTTGTTGGCTGCTCTTCAAATACAGCTCCGAAAACACTTGATAATCTTAACTAGGAATTAAGTCCTTTACTGTCACTTGCAATTGCAACGTTGAAAGTTTCTTACGGCACAAGTGATGGACGGACCGTCTTGAAATGATGACGTCACTTAAGTATCGTTGTGTGACGTCATAGTACCGTGTAATGTGATCTTTTTCCATGCCTCTGCGTTATTTTCCAACATTATAGCATAGAACGTAAGTGACGCACGTCTGCATTGTATTATTGTCGCGTCTTTTCATTTGACAAAGAATATTCCTCCTGCATTGATCAGGGAAAAAACCCTGGCAATCCTCGAGCCTGGCACATAGATAACATGTCCGGTTTAATGGGGTTACTGTTTCTGTGAAAGTGAGTAATTACCTGTATGTGTGTACAATGACGGCGTTTCATGTTTCATATAGTGCAGTGGGCATGGTCATGCAGTTTGACATGTGAGCTCACGAACATATATTGTCTGCCAACCTACAGTTCTACAAGAAAGAGAGACATAGAATATTGAGATTTAAAGTGCATCCATGTGAGCTAAACTTGCATCTCAATCACTACAAATATATCCTGAATAAAACCGTTCTGTATTTTATACAACACAGAAATGCTTCTTGATACACTATGCTGTGGCTTCCGGGGATTCCTTTGTCAAAGTAGTATTAAAAGTACATATACCGGATATAACTAAACGGAAAAGTGTCCAGAGTTGCCTCCCTTATACTTACCCCTTATTCTATGTACTTACCCGGACACGTCTCCACTGCAGAACTCTCGTTGTATAATGCCATGCAACATCTGTCAACTCCCACACATCCTTATCATCAATCACATCACCTATAACCGAATGTGTCTGTATCTCCATCTGACAAAATTCCTCATTACTACTTGACTGCACCACGTCTGTAGGAAAAATATCGGCTGGAAGTAGTATTAGGTCTAGACGCAGAACTTCTTACAGGTCATGTAGAAATTGGACAACAGGATTGTTACATGGCATGTAAGTAGTTCTGCTGTCTAGACGTTATACTGCTTTCCGACACCGAAAGAGACGGCATGTTCTCCTAGAGACGTGATCCAGCAGACCAGGAAGTTGTTGTTGCATGTCAACGAGAGTTCTACTGTGGAGAGATGTCCGTGTAAGTACCTGATATAAGGGGTTTGTATCAGGAATTAATTTACATTTAGGTATATCCAAAATATGTGGGTTTAATACAATTTTTAACACACACACACACACACACAGAGAGAGAGAGAGAGAGAGAGAGAGAGAGAGAGATAGAGAGAGAGAAATAAAAGCTTGGTGTATCAGGAAGTATTTCTGTCTTGCATAAAATGTAGAAGTGTTTCATTGAGGATATATTTGCAGTGATAGGGTGCAAGTTTAGCTCACATCAATGCACGTTAGATCTAACCTGTATTACTGATGGTTAAGTTCTGTCTTAGAACTGATGAATGTGTGTGTGTGTGTGTGTGTGCGTGCGTGCGTGCGCAAAGCAAGCATAGATGTCCTTGTAATCATTCAGTCATTTATTCATGGACTTAGTTGTGTCAAGATTCCAGGTACCATTCTACATAACCTACCTGAGAAATGAAGCAAAGGTGTTGCAAAAGATCAAAGTCAGTGATATCTACAAACTCAGTCAATTCACTGACACCTAAAGCTTTACCTAGGAAAAGAATGTGAGTTGGTGCAACGTTTAGTTGTTAAGACTGGGGAAAAAGTCTTAATATTGTAGGTAGTAACAAAGATCTCCTCACTTGTGGCATGTTCGGGATTCTAAAATATTGATTGCATTCTCTAATTACATGTTTCGTATTTCTTGAGAAGTTTTGCGATTTGGCGTCAGCACCAAGGGCACCCCCTTCCGATCTGTTGCTCAATTACACACGCTCAAGGAATGCTAGAAATAATCATAGATCGTTTTGATTGACACGTTGGCTAAATTACCCAACTTGAGACCACCCTGTTTAGAATGTGAGTTGAATGGCAACATAATATGTTACTCCGAGACTCAGTGTGAAGACATCCTCGTATTTCTGAATGTCCCAGATTCAGTGAATAGAATTAGAAGATTATGTGTCATGTCGACTTGCAACTGAATTGTGGGATGATGTATTCAAAAGGCTTTTTCTCATAGTCCAAATCTGGAATGTATGCGTGTCATATTTTTAAATCATCAATGTAATTTTAAATCTTCGCGGTATTCATTTCCATAAGTCTCAAGGATGAGTGGATTGAATTAATAATCCTGCTTTTAACAGTGTATTATGACAGCTTGGTGGGGAAGTAAAACCAAAACGGTGCAGCTCTAGGACGTTTAAAAAGAAAAGTGAAAAAGAAACCTTTGGGGACATGAAGACTGTTTTCAGTGAACACGGTGTAAACGATGGCTCGATACGAGGATGAAAGTCTGAAATATTCAGTGTGTGAAGTATCATTAGATATGAATTGGTATATAATTGCAATTTGGCGAAATATGACGTAATCCCTACACTATTTTAATTCTCCGGTGTTATTTCTCATGACATTATGACACGTACACTGGAGACGTTCTCAAAATAGTTTTGTGTTATAACAATTCAAAAGACAAAAAATAGCCGTCCATTCAAATTAAGCGCTTGTGCAAAAGGCGAAAATATCAGGTAATATTCTACAAAAAAGTATTTAATCCTACGTGATTTCAGCCCATTCAAAGACGGTACCTGGGGCGAATCTATGGTGAATTACTGCATCGTGAATCTCCCGTGACGAAGGTAGGCAGCACACTTGTACAAGGATCAGATGATACTGTTTATGTGCACGAGACTGCAATCTGTCAAATATGGTTTAAATTCTACTTACACATAACTTCGTCACTAAAATACATGTACATTTGAATGGCTAACCTGACGGATCCCCATCATCAGAATAATATATACTCTTAAAAAAAGTAGGGCAACCTGAACTTTCAATTTGGATAGGAAGTATAAGCGTTAACAAACTTTTCAGAGACATTCATCTTACGAACGCCCCACAACTTATCCTTATTACCATCCCTAAACACAACGCATGGAATGCACGTGCACAATGCAGTAGCCCCATACACATGCGTGTTTCTTGATTTTGACAGTTTTCAAGAAGGTCGATAAATCACTGTAGGCCGTTAATTTTAACAATCATCTTGCATCACACAGTTGTTAGTGTTTGTTTCTAGCTGTTTTCATTTGTTTGAAAATGAAAATCTTACACATGCAAATTTCACGTCAAACACCAATCATCTTTCAAGAGCGATTACTGTACAAACAACTATGGTCATAAGGAAGTGCAAGTGGTGATGCACTCTCAAAACATTATTATTATCATATCAACATTGATGGACTCCGATATATCCTCATTCGTTTCAATCGTAAATTAAGAATTAAGTTCCCCTAATTTTTTTGAAGAGCATAGGATCCTGGTAACTGTCCGGCACCACGACAACATGTAGGTCGGCACGATTGGCTGCCTAACTGGAACGAACACATCGACAGACATGCTTTACTAACAGTCCTAAGTGGAAATGTATATGCTGATAGATATGCTTTAACCTTTAACTTTAGACAGGTTTTAATAAGTCTGGATATTTGTTATCTAACACACAGACCATGTTTATCGGAGTTGGTATCGACGACCGTAGTCATTGCAGTGCAAACATTTCAGGCTTTCACTGCACACCAATAACCCCTCAACTCTCCCAACCATCAATGAAATCACCACTGTCAACTGCAATGATAAGCACACGAGGTACAAGGTAACCGACATCGATACGAAACTCTACATTAATAGTACATTACCTTTATTCAAGAGATGATTGTTAGGGATTAGTCTTATTGACGTGCCGTTCCTAAAGAAAGCAATATTTTATGTTTCAAGCCTCAGCATTTATCTCTGTTGAACACACAATATCAGGTATTTAGTAAATCAATAACATTCATCACAGCACCATTTGACATCCTGTTTCAAGTGAAAACCTCGCAGGGAACAAATCCTCCATAAGCAGCGCCAATTGGACACTAAGTCCCCAATCCTCTTTCTGAATATGAGTTCACTCGTCACATGAGAGGTGTGTACAAAATGCTGGTTAAATTGATGGCGTCATCATTTGGTTTCCTGATCGCTGGGAAGCTTGTAAGTCATAGTTGAGACCCTTTCACATTATTCAGGAATCAAGATCATGCAAACAGTGTGAGGAACATACCTATTATGAACTCATTACAAGCGTTGATGGATTGAGTTTAGTTCTATGCCGCACTCAGCTAGGTCCAGCTATATGGAGGCAGTCTGTACATAATCGAGTCTTGACCAGAGAATCCAGTGATCAAGAGCATGATTATCAATCAAGGCAAATGGGATACGATGACATGTGTCAACCAAGTCAGCGAGCCTGGCCACCCGATCCCGTTAGTCGCCTCTTACGACAAGCATAGGTTACTGAAGATCAATTCTAACCCGGATAATCTCGGGTAATGAACACGTAGACTGACTGACTGAGTTTTAGTTTTACGTCGCTTTTAGCAATATTCCAGCAATATCACGGCAGAGGACACCAGAAGTGGGCTTCACACATTGTGCCCATGTGGGGAATCGAACCCGGGTCTTCGGCGTCACGAGCCAATGCTTTAACCACTAGGCTACCCCACCGCCCCATGAAAACGTGGAAGGTGAAGTAGATGGTTAACATTCTCAATAACACACAACGACGAAAAATACTTGTCTGAACTGATGTGTTTATCGACTGCATTATAAAATATGTGTAAGACAGGTGCACATAGGTATCCGCTATGTGGAAGGACATTCTGCTACAATTTAAGTAATGTGGAGTAAAAGATTCAATGAATTTCAGTTTGATTTCTTGCTGCAACAAATATGACATGTTGCATTAATGGAAAATTGACACTAAAATGCCATATACTTCAATTTAACTTTGCCATGGCATATTTGAGATTTCCCATGGTAAGTTAACTTTCCTGCACTGCATTCTAAACCAACGCGTCCAGAAAGTGTCCTCCGATAAACGTTGATCTACTTTCAGTCATATCTGTTTTGCTTCCTGTCAAGTGACACCGCGAAGAAAGGAAAGTGGCAAATTGAGCGTGAAACGACCTATTTCATCTAAGTTGTTTGAAAGCAGTCGAGGCATTGATCAAATATTCATCACCCAGACAAGCAAGTGCAGTTGGCCCTTTCTAAAGCGTCCCGATAGTCTCGGCTTTCCTGAACAAATGGAAATCAGCCCACTCCTAGAAATTACAATCAAAGCTCATCTACATGAGTATCGCTGGAATACTAACAGTTGTTACTATTCTGTTGTTGTTCAAACAAGTTTCATCAGGTGGCTATTTTGGTCAGAGAAGGTGGTCTTCTGTTGTTGACCTCTTGTTAGTTCAACATCAACCTGGAATGGAATACATCCTGCATCTTTGTGTGGGTGGAATATAAAGTTTGGTTGTTTTTACAATCAATTTCCCCATCACCGCTATGGAATACAGTATAATGTTTTAGCGTTTTAGTTATCGTTACATTTGTCACGAACCACCTTATTGCAATTTCTTATAGCGAAATGATAATCAAGATTTCTGTGTTTTGGAACATCCGTATTCCAGAAATAGAATCTAAGTGGGTTATAGACGAACTAGAATAACACAGAGGATGAAAGAAAATATCTTCCAGGTTTGTCATAATACATTCTTAGACGGACAATGACGTTAACAAATAGAGTGACTGATGTTCCCCTTGCTCTGATATCGATAACTACATGTCATGGTTACATGTAGTTTGTCAGTCTAAATGTCAAGAATCGGAATCAGTTGCCTTTACTGCATTGACCCATTACCTTTTCTCGGCAACTGGATTCCTTTCTTAAAGGTCACATGCAACGTAAAACACAACATTGCAGATTCTGATACCTTTCGGTATGGACTTACATACAAATCGTCAAAAAATGCAAATTCAACTTATAAAGTTGAAAAATAACGCGATGAAAAAAACCGCGCGAAATCGGAGTTCAAACGTTTCACTAATTTTCCCCCGACTTTTGGGGGGGAAACTGGTTTCAACAGCTGGGCTGCGCTCATAGCACGTGCGCAGTGAAATAGGTTCGCGCAGCTTGGAAGCGGGTTGTCTGGTGAATACTCGGTGAAGGCTTCGGTGTGAGCTATTTTTCTAATGTTTTGTTGATATCTCACAGGCGTAAGCTTTTTATATGTTATGACAGTAAATTAACTGTTTATATAATTTCATTTGTCTATTTCACCACACGTTCTTCTTACCGAGTCACTTTCTCAGTTCGATACTTGAAAGCAATGTCATTATTTAGCGTTGACAGAATTTCTAACTGTGATATAGATATGTCGTTGTCAAAGACAAAACTCAATGTCTTGTTTTATTGACACCTGTGTGTCTGCCTGCCTGTCTGCTAATGACAATATTCAATACACAGCTGCTATCACTGACCACATGCAATTTGAACTTAACACCAATCAGGCTATACACCATAAACAAAATGCATTGATTTATGGCCCGAGTTCGGTCTCTGTCACATTATGTAATTACAAAGACAGGCAGGTGTGATACTTGAACACATGACATGTTATGATGTCTGTTGATTGCAAAATGTTATACACACAAAATGAGCATGTATTTACAAAACCCAACATCTCTATATATACACACACAATGAGCCGTGAGCGCATCTGCAAATTAACCAGCCGTTACACTTGAGTGCACACCCACCCGCTCTGACTGGGTTCGGTATCCCGGCTGCTTCGTTTCTTGGGAAGTAAACCCAAGTACACAATATTGCACTTTTGATTTGCGATTGTACGCTTATAATTTTGTTTATATGTTTTTTTCATAACCAGCAATGTATATTATTTGTCATGAATAAGTGATAATTGTGTTTTAATTATGTTTGAATTTTTTGTTGCATGTGACCTTTAAGAACTGGTCAAAATACAACTAAATGGTTAAGAGGCGACTAACGGGATCGGGTGGTCAGGCTTGGTTAACACATGTCATCAGTTCCCAATTGCACAGATCGATGCTCATGCTGTTGATCACTGCATTGTCCAGTCCAGACTCGATTTTTTACAGACCGCCCCGATATAGCTGGAAAATTGCTGAGTGTGGCGTAAAACTAAACTCACGCACTCACTCACTCACTATCTCTTTAACGACGCAGAACGTATGTATTAAAAACGCCAACCTATCACACCCCTCTCTCTATACCTACCTGTTAAAAGAAAAAAACGCTTTATTCCTTTATGTCTTTATTACATTTGATTGTTAAAATCGTTAACCTTAAAATCTAACTATTAAAATCGTTTTCACTCACTGTTTTACCCACTTGTTCATCGAAACGATTTCCAGACAATTTGTCAAATAGTAGCTGAAGAAATGCTATAGACAACTTCAATCAGTTTCATTTGACGATAAAAACACGATAACTATTCTTTCTCAACCCATATGTTCATATCAATACAGACTGGTAATATGTTCTGTGGTTCAACCAGGGAAGGTATTATACAACAAGATTGGTACATCACCTGTAAGTAATAGACCTAACACTGCTTTCAGGCGGCATGTTTTCCTTTTGTAGTGATGCAGTCAACGAGAATCTCCTTAAGTAATGGACCGCCTCCGTGGTGTAGTGGTAAGAGCGTCCGCCCGGAGAGCGGAAGGTCGCGGGTTCGATCCCCGACCGCGTCATACCAAAAGACGTTAAAATATGGTACTTGTTTAAAATATTGTACTTGTTTGTCACTGCCTGGCGCTCGGCATTAATGGGTACAACAAGGACTGGTCGGCTCAGAGTCAGTATAATGTGTCTGAGTGGGGTATTCATGCTTCACTGCGGCATGGTATCTCAGTGGGCTAGCACTATAAAACCAGCTTAAGTCTGGGTTAGTACAAGCAGCCGCACATACACATACACACGCATGCACGTCGTCATATGAGCGAAATATTCTCAAGCACGACGTAAAACCCAATTTCACCTCACCTCACCTCACCTCACCTCACCTCCAACCTCACCTCCCTCACCTCACCTCACCTCACCTCACCTCACCTCACCTCACCTCACCTTAAGTAGTGGGGAATTTTGTCAGATGGAGATATAAACACAGAAAACATCCTCCATATAGATCTAACGTGCACTAATGTGAGCTTAACTTGCACCTTAATCACTGCAAATATAGAAATACTTCCTGATACACCAAACTTTTATTTTCGGGGTTGTTTTGGTCAAAATTATATTAAACCTACATATTTGGGATATACCTAAATGTAAATGTGTCCGGAATTTAGTTCCTGATACAAACCCCTTATATCAGGCACTTACACGGACATCTCTCCACAGTAGAACTCTCGTTGACATGCAACAACAACTTCCTGGTCGGCTGGATCACGTCTGTGGGAAAACATGCCGTCTCTGTCGGTGTCGGAAAGCAGTATAACGTCTAGACAGCAGAACTACTTACATGCCATGTAGCAATCCTGTTGTCCAATTTCTACATGACCTGTAAGTAGTTCTGCGTCTAGACCTAATACTTCTTCCAGACGATATTTATCCTACAGACGTGATGCAGTCAACGAGGAACTCCGTGAGTAGTGAGGAATTTTGTCAGATGGAGATACAGACACGTTCGGTTATAGGTGATGTGATTGATGATAAGGATGTGTGGGAGTTGACAGATGTTGGATGGCATTATACAACGAAAGTTCTACAGTGGAGACGTGTCAGTGTAAGTACATAGTATAAGGGGTAAGTATAAGGGAGGCAACTCTGGACACATTTCCGTTTAGTTTTATCCCGAACATGTGATTTTAATACTACTTTGACAAGAGAATCCCCGAAAATCACAGCACAATGTATCAAGAAGTATTTCTGTATTGTATAAAAAGCAGAACTGTTTTATTGAAGATATATTTGTGGTGATTAAGATGCAAATTTAGCTCATATGGATCTACTTTAAATCTACATGAACCACGTGTTCTGTGTCTCTCTTTCTTAAAGAACTGTAGGTCTTTAGCAGATATCCAAGTTGGTGTTTGTTCCCTGTGTGTATCCAAGGGATTGAAGATAAATACTATTTAACCTTAATGTGCAATGTATGTCACCATGAGACATGTTTTCCCACCTCATCTGTATCAATATTCAAGCAGACATTAAGTTCCATTTTTGACCAAATGAACATGTATATATCGCCAAGAAAATATAAATGTCGAAATACTCATTCACGACCTGATTTACTAAATAATTCAATGCCTTATAAAGATATTAATATTAACCATCTCCGTATATGGACAAGTGGGCTTCATGGGAAAAAAGGCTTGACTAGACATGAGAGAATATGGGAAAGTCATGACGTTATATGAACAGGACTGACCTGGTACTTACGGTCATGTTTAAACGTACAAAAAGCCTTCATATTGACTTCGAGTAACAACATAATCTGATCATTACTCTCGCATTCAGCA
Organism: Haliotis rubra; assembly: GCF_003918875.1. Classification (NCBI taxonomy): domain Eukaryota; kingdom Metazoa; phylum Mollusca; class Gastropoda; order Lepetellida; family Haliotidae; genus Haliotis; species Haliotis rubra. The sequence goes on from NW_025767182.1 coordinate 52,535, forward strand.
TCTTTAATACGAGTGGTAAGGATGTTGCGTGGACCCATCACGTTGTGCCTTTGTGTACCAGAGTGATTCCTCTTACGTTTCTTACATTCACTGTTTAAACTGGGTCATATCTCTCCTATAAGGTCGATTTAGCAAACGTTTATCACTAAGACGTTTTAGCAGAAATGTATGTATGTATTGGCTTGGACATATTAACTTTACATGAGCAAGTAATGGTTAGTTTAGCCTTGGAAACGTACACCCTTACATCCAAAGGCTTCTTGAAGACTGACTGCCTGGAGGAAGATCTACACAAATCCGTATAACGGCTTTGGTCTACAGAACACTGACATTCATGTATAACATCCACAAACACTGATGAGTGGGACTTGCAGATGGGCAATATTGATGAAGCGGGGAACAATGGCAACATTATTCTCGCCAATTTGACACGAATCCCGCCATTGTATCAGAATGTAAACGTGGTCTATGACATATGAGAAAATCGAGGAGCTGGTTGGTTGTTGATGATTTTATTTGATATCGACTGATTAATAAGGCTTATTAGCAACCACATTAAGTGTATAAATTACATATTTATTCAGAAGACTCAGTAGGCGGATGTGTCTACAGGTTCACGAAGCGCTGCTGTTGAAGAACATAAGGTCAAAACGTGACATTGAGGGAGTGGTCTGATACAGTTACAGTAAATGAAGTTTGATGTGCCTCTTGGTTGGTCTCTTAAAAATTCAGAAATATGGCACAGCAGAGTTAAAGTACTTTGTTAAAGGACTGCCATTTCATGTTTCAGCTAATGCTTTCTGATTGTGTCAGAGGTTATGACATCTGATGCGTTCAGTGGAGTGGGGTGACAGGAGATGGTCTCCATTTTTCCCTTAAGGATATCAGAAAAGACACGAAATGTGAACGTGTTATTAATTTTCTTGAATCTTCTAAACAGGTGGCACAAACGGTTCGGATGACAGCCAAGGGTACTTTGTTATTGGAATCAAAATAAATCTTTGGAATGTTAAGGACGCGTGGGAACTAGATGTCGCAAACTAGTTACGTTTCCCACGTACAACGCATACGCACACACACGCAAGTACAAACGCTCACAAGTGCAAATATTCTCACACGGACAGATGCACACTTTAATGATGAAACCTCAGCTGACTGATCGTTATGCCTTATTTGTATTTAACTTAAATACGGGAGAGGTATCGATTTTGCGTTTTGTGAAGAAATACTTAACATCATATCCATGCCAGGTTCATCACTCAGATGCGAATACCCCAGCAAATCTCTGTTTACGGTCACATATTAGATTGCATGACCATGCCCATTGCGCTACATGGAACATGAAATGCCTTCATAGTACACGTATACATGTAACTACAGACTTACACAGAAACAGCATCCCCATTAAACCGGACATGTTATCTATGTGCCCGGAGTTACAAGTTCGAGGATTGCCAGGGTTTTTTTCCTGATCGATGCGGGAAGAATATTCTTTGTCAAATGAAAAGACGCAACAATAACACAATGCAGACGTGCGTCATTTACGTACTGAGGATGTTGGTTCTTTGTTAAAATATGAATTTTGCAACATTTTATTCGCTGGATCTGTGAAACAAAGAGGTAAGCATTTACTCGTTCAGACAGAGTTCAAGTCATATTGACTGTATATAATCCTATTAACGTTGTATTGCTTCTGTGCAACTAGTGGACGTTATCGGAATATAACTGGGAGATGTGACATGACAGATCAATACACCTTTCTGTAAACAGCTGTTCTTCAACTCCTTATGTATTTACTCAGACAGGTTGTTATTCCAAAACTTTACAAAGCCACGCCTTTGGCTATATGGAAATACGACCTCGTTCGTTTAAGGTGTTGGTTAAGGAGCCCGACACGTATGATGACAGCAGGGGCCAAAACGATGACCCGGGACAAACAATTCTCCCTCCCCATTCTTGGATTGTATTGGTGTATTTGCAAGACTTCTATTGATTTGGCTATGGCCACCTGGCATATTCCATTGATGATACTCGTATTTGTGTAACCATCCAAAAGGCGTCATTATCTCTGATTTAACAATTATTGAAAGCTGATAATTATAGTCATAAAAACAGGAGATACAGATACGGATACGGTTCTTAACTTTGTCCACAACAGAACCTCTTGTCAAGGTAGACCTCGCCTGTACCAAGTGCTGTGTCAAATATAGAAGCTTCACCTCCAGTTTTCTTTCTTTTGTAAACGACCGTAGTCTGGTGTATATCATCACTGGTGTTCAAAACAGCGCTTGTGGGAGGTATAGATGTGTCAATGACGTAACATGGAATCGCTGGACAGTCATACAAGAGTGGAAACAAATTGGTTTTCACACTATGCAACATCTGCGCCCTCGTAGAACACCAGCAGCAGAGGGATAACACAGCGTCGACACAAACTACATCAACATGCAATCAACTCAATAAGATGTGTTAGCCACAGGTGAGAATACACAGACTATTGACATGATGTGTACTCGATTCATGGATTTAGTTGTCACACCTCTTTTCAATTAAATCTTTTAAGACAAAAACTTTTCGTTTGGAAACCTCGATCTATCGAGAATCTTCCCATTTATGCAGATAAGAAAGGCTGCCGATTTTCCATTCAATAGTGTGTGCATTCAAAATAAGAAAACACACACCGACTACAGTGTTTCGGTCACATGATCATCGGTCAACAACCAGCAATTTCTCTGTGTCGCTCGTCACGCCGAAGACCCGGGTTCGATTCCCCACATGACTACAATGTGTGAAGCCCATTTCTGGTGTCCCTCCGTCGTGATGTTGCTGAAATACTGCTAAAAGCGGCGTAAAACACGTGTTGTTGTTTCAACCGGTATTCAGACACCCCACTGTCAGTGTTTGTGCCAGTTGGCTCATTTCCGCCAGAACCTCGTCGGGTTAATGTTGAATACAATACAAATTGGTCAAATCATAAATAGCACTGTCACCGACAATTTTGGCAGCCATGAATAGCAACGGAGGTAAGTCAAGATCAACCAGGTTGAAGTTCGGGTCAGAGAATGGAGCTGTTTTATCATGGCTACATTTATTCATCCGCTAAGACTGTAGAAAATCTTGTATATATATGTCTAGCAAAGTGTATAATGTAGTAAATGACTGAATTCGTAGTTAAGATTATATTGTGTTTTTGGAGCTGTATTTGAAGAGCCATCAGCGGAGTAGTGGGGCTTTCAGAGTGGGTTCTAAGAGAATTCTAAGAGTTATCTGTCTTTGTTGTAAGCATGAAGATGTCATGCTCAATCGTCCGAGAAGTTTTGGATTTGAAGGGTTGCAGAACCCATATTTTTGAGACAATAGGGCCATCCGAGGACATTTTCGACCTGCCTAATTTCTAATCTACTTGCCAAGCATGTTTTGGATACCTACACAACACCGATTCCTATCAAGTTCTATTCTGTATTAAAAATCCTAAACTATGCGTCACTCCTGAAACTTTTCGGTTTGTGCGAACCGATTTCTGGGATTATCTTCGTGTTGCAATTTTGACATCACCTCGAAACCGTATTAGTATAATGAAATATGAGTGGGAGTTCCGATTGAACGGAAATGTGATTTTGTGTTCCCTTTGTCAACGCGAATTGGCAAGATGTACTTCTGACAAAGAAATAAACTTTCAAATGATTAAGCTCAGGTTGGTTAAAGGTCAGTGCTGTAAGCGCGGTATTGAAACAGTACTGCATTTGATTCACGTGTGATATTTAACAAACAAACGTTTGTTTGATTAAAATAACCGAGGGACGGAGTCATCAGGTTTGTATCGTCTCCTAACGACTGCCTCGCGTGACAGTCAGCGAAGTCATTACCTATTAACATCCACACGGGATGTGGTCCGTGCTGCATCAATCCAGTGTTAAAAGAGCAAATAACAAGAGTTAAAAGCACATTCGTAAAGCCGTGTTCTTACCAGCAACACAATGCATAATAGCTCATAATTTACAGCATACTGCGAACGTGGGCTGGACTCTCGTTGAGCTGTTGAGTAGGTGGCTGACTTTTATCATGTATTGCCCGTTCCTGGTATAAAAAATAATGACGATAAAAACACTCAATAGTTGTTTGACATACCAACGGACATAACTGTATTTAAATACTAAAGCTATTAATTGGCATCCTCCCAGATCACGTGGGAGTAATCTGATGACTGGCATGTTTGGACAAACTTGCTCTGACCTTCCATTGAGGATTCTGTTTTAAATGTCATTTCCATTTCCGATCTACATTGTGTATGTTCTTTGTTAGTCAAGTTAGATAATGATGTATTGAAATACGACTTGAAGTCTATTCAGACATGATCACCTTTACTATTATCGCAGTAGACCTTTGATGGCATTTTAACTACTGTAAGCTATAAATACAATCGGTGAATTTGAACGGCAAATCTATTACTCCTTGGTGTAGTGGATAGAGCGTCGTCTAGGGGAAGGGTCGGAGGTTCGAACTCCTGGCCGGGTCATACCAAAAGATGTTAAATAATGGCAGTCGATGTGACCCTGCGCTTGATAACAGGGCACAGGACTTATCGGCTTGTATTGAAAATATTGTGTCTGTGGGGGGTATTCATGCCTAAACTACACCAGTGCATGTAAATCCGGGCTAGTACAAGCAACTACATAATAGACATGCATGCATGTCGCTGTTGAAATGAATGGATTTTGAACTCATCGTCAAATGCTGTTTCCCCTCAACAGTTACAATGATGAATGGGTAGTATGTTCGGAACACAGGAAAGAAGCTGACACTGCTCTGAATTAGATTGATGGACATGTTTTTACATGCATTGGATAATTTGAGTACATATCGTTTGATGCTGCCACTGGCGAGTCGGGGCAAGGACACCAATGAAGTCCCAGAGGAGTGCTCCACAATATCCCCTCTAGAATTCCATAGAAACCATTGACTGATTGTTTGTTGCTTAACGCCGAACTCAGCAATATTCCAGTTATATGGCTGCTATGGACCAGTCAATCAAGTGACCAAGAGCGTGAGCATCAATCTACGCAAATGGACTATGATGATGACATGTGTCAACCAAGTCAGCGAGCCTGACCATCGCATCCTGTTTGTCGCCTCTCACGACAAACATGGACTGCCGAAGACCAGTTCTAACCCGGATCTTCACGGATGCCATTTCAACAATGAAATCCATTATGCCCTTGTTGATTAAACGTTGATAAGAGACTTCACTTTGTGACCGATATTCGAAGATACTTTTAACTAAGGTTAGTTAACGATTGGTTAGAGTTGAAGCACCTGCTAACCATTACATACCGTCAGTGACTCACCACCAGCCAAGATTACACCACACGTACCAAACTCTGAAGAATATAGTGTCTATTGCCTTACCGATTCCGTGTCATAATTGGTTCCATGACGGACAGTTCCGAGAAGTGAGTTGATTACGTGTCATTTTACCCCGACGTCCTTCATGCTATCAGTCACTGTTTTGATTGAGGTTTATACTCAGTTTTTCGTAAGATGTCGACATAAGCTTAAATCATTTTAAGAAATAGTACTCGATAAACAGCATTGTATTTATCGCACACAGAGATTGATGAGGATGCCCGATATTGTCAATGATTGATGTGTCTGTCTCGTTATAACTCTGACTCTCTCTCTCGCGAAATTTCGCAATCTCAAACGTCCTGCCAACCTTGACCAAAACCATGACCCCCATACGTCTCCATAACTCACTAGAACTGTATACACTGAGTGGAAAAAGAAATTATAGCGACCATTGAAAGAACTTTGGTTAAATGTGATTCTGTCTATTGAACCATCACTCATTCCTGAAACAGTTTGTTGAACGTAATAGGATGTTGGGTAATTTGGGTACGAATTGGGTTAATGAATATGCTTGACCCAGCCGCGTTTGAAATGTTCGTATATGCCGTAAAAGACAAATTATTGATTTTCAAGGTAACATCAGCAGTATTTTGCGAATTGTTTTTAATGTTTTTTTAATTGTTTAAAAATGTTTCAAGGCTAAATATATTTCAAACAACAAATACCTGAAGAGGTGTCCTAAGTGCTGGTACAATTCAAATTTTGGATATAATATTTACTTATCATATTTTCATTTGACAATGAAACACGAATTTATTAAGAGGGATAGCTTGTTTTATTCAGTTTATGTTCATATATCTTCCGACATTCAATTGTTGCGATATCTCGAAGGATGTTTCCCTTATCGCACGGATCTACTGTGTAATTACCTCGAACCACATTTCGAATATATCAAATGGGACAAAGTCGTTTAAGGTCTGAATGTGGAATAAAACTGTGAGGTGCTCTAAAGAAGCAGTCAACGATCAGTAACATGTTATGTTTTGCAGTTTCCAGTTTTTGATACATGTACAGTGTCACGTGACAAGTAAAGTGGTGGTCAGTCGTGTGGGAACATGTGAATAAGTTGAAATGCCAAATTGTAGCGGATATCATTTCTGCCATTGATGAGTCATGTACTGAAATGAGGTTTTACGTTGTAACCCCACAAAACAACTTTGAACAAGAGTTCATTGATTCTTGACTGTATCTCAAACGGTGTGGAAAGTTGGCACCAAGGCTGGAGATGATTGAATATCGACATCAAAATGTTCAGTGTTCATTTGCCACCTTGAATCTTTATGCCTTGTTTTCGGTATGAAACAGCTGGGGCGATATCACTGATCTCTGTTATTTCTAGTTCAGGTGTTAAATGAGGGGAGGGGCATTAACAGAGGGACCGTTATGGAACGATATCAGATGATACCCTCTGGTCTAGATTCTGCCATTTCAAGCACATTTATTCATCCGCTAAGACTGTAGAAAATCTTGTATATATATGTCTAGCAAAGTGTATAATGTAGTAAATGACTGGATTCATCGGCATAATGGAATAAAGCTTCCTCCTCAGTTATTCCTGTGGTATGATGTTGCAAAAAAGTTACAAATACCACATGTCTTTACTTAATTTAACACACACACACACACACACACACACACACACACACACACACACACACACACACACACACACAAGCACACAAGTCTTGATTGTTGTGTTAAGGATTATGATCTGTGAGATGAATTTGGCGGTCCGTCACAGAGCTTTAGAACACAGACCTCAACTTTCATAGTGAAGTCAAAGATTGATGTACTTTTGAATGTTTTTCGGCACATATTTTCCTCAGTATACAGATCGGCAGTGAACGAGGAACTTATACCAGCCACTTTTATCAGGCAGTTAATGTAGTTCTGATTACATGTGTACAATGCGTGCCATTTTGGAAAAAAGCGATAAATTTGCTCGTCCATTTTGTACCATACATTTAAAAATAGTTTCATGGAAGTAATATCTGTTCACAAATATCTGTATATATCAGAAGCTGACACACCAACTATATTGGGTGCTTTACGGAATATTGATGACGCCCCGGGGACGAAGACGTCGTGTCGGGAACATGTGTTGTCTCTGTGATGAACTGCGCCTGCCATTTTATGACAAACCTAAAACAGCAAGCATCTATCAATGCTCTCTATCAAATATCAGTTTACTCCATCATTAAGACAAAGAGTCTTCAGGATACAGCTTCCGGTGAAGTTTTTCTCTCTGAGAAACACGGCTGTCATGGGCATACGTACTATTGATAGAATATACCCGAATCATGTATTTATGCAATATAATATTATAAGGACATTACAGACACGTTTAGGACATGGTTGATGCAATCCCATATTGTTATGACATAACTGTAATATCTGTGTTACTGTGTTTAAAATATAAAAAAAATTGAAAAATATTGAAACTGTTAATTACGCCAGTTGTAATTGGAAGAAGTAACTGATTCGTAACATATCCCGTTTCTGTATGAAGAGTTGTGATGTATGTTGAAGTAAACGGACAGATTGTTCTGGTACACGCAGTGACTGCCTAGTTCTTAGGATGTTGATGTGTATGAAAACAAACCTGTAACGACTTCGTGAGTGAATCAGTCCTGAATTACCGTGTTGTTTAACACTGTTACAGGTATGTCTTCACTCTATGAACGTTTGGTGCGGTGGGGTAGTCTAATGGTTAAAGCTCTAGCTCGTCACGCTGAAGACCCGGGTTCGAATCCCCACATGGGTTCAATGTGTGAAGCCCATTTCTGGTGTCCCCCGCCGTGATATTGCTGGAACATTGCTAAAAGCTGCGTATAATCACACTCACTCACTAACTCAGTGTACATATATCCTGAACATTAACCTGACTTTTAAAGTTTTGATCACTTAGTTCTGAATAAATAAACCTAATTGTCAAGAGGTCATTTTTCTAAAATAAACCAGATGGTGACTGTACTGTAAGATTATTAACACTGCGCTCATCAACGTATGTAAATAATCCATTCTGAACCAGACATTCCAATGATTGAGTTGTTCCACGGCATACAATTACATGCGTTCCAAGTCATCTTGTCTGACCACTGACCTATACAGTCGCATCTCACGACTAGCATAAATCGTTAGATACCGATTCAAAGACGGAAGCGCCACGAGGGGTTCTGTCATCATCGAGCATTTGATTTTATGATTGTCAGACCATTTTACCTTGGAGTAACGTCGACTCACCTCCCCGATGTGCATCCTTGTGACGGACAATCACAGGCTGTCAAAATGTCTGTCTATGAACGTCTTGTCCAGGTGTGTCTGTCAAACGATGGTTGACCTTTTGGGTCTCAGACAGTCCTGGAAGTGTTGACAGACCTGCCATCGAAAACAATTAATCGAGTTGGGAACTAATTTCGGCGTCTGCAGTCCCTGGTAACGTCCCACGCGTCAACAGTTGTCTTCACACCTTTGTCATCTGCAGACAGACTGACAGTACTGCATACCATTGGGGCGATTTTGGGATCATTAGTTGAGATTCATCCTGTAGCAGTATTCCCTTGTATTTGGTGCCAGTTTTACTTCTGCTACATCTGTTTTATTGGATAGAATCTGTGTTTTGGGAATATGGGTCTATTCACAAAGATGCGCCCTGGTGGAGATTCAGGGCCAGCATTTGTCCTGAGCAACGTACTGTGGTGGCGACGGAATGGATAGGTTAGTCATGGTCGATGACCTGGGTGATAGGATGCCATTAAACTCTGTTAGGATGAACCATCGCTCACAATATAAATCAATGCATTGTCTGGTCTGGATGCAATCATTTTGTTACACCAACGGTGAAAATATTGCTTAGTGCAAGTGTTATTAAACAAAGAAACAAACTATGCACTTCATCAGTTTCGTTGTTGTGAAAATATGATGCAGTAAATTGTCTAAATTCAAGTGTACTTGAACGAAGCCATCTTGTTTGTATCTCACTCGCGATAAATCAAGATCACGTGAGAGTCGGGAGCCAGGATGAATGATCGTCACCATAATGCCCCTTAACCGCAGTAACGCTCTCTATTTAAAGGTATTTGTGCGAACTGCATGACGAGCCAAGTATACTTGTCCTGCACCATCTGTTTTCACCGTGTTACCCTTTTCTTCCTTCACCAACGAGACAAAATAGTGCGAAATGAAGTCATTCACAAACGTTGTCGCTGCAGTTGAGGAAGCAGCTGTGTCACTAGTCATGAGAAGGGGTTGTATATACTTTAAAACAAGCGATGAGCTGTCTCAGAAGCAGATAAAACACTGAAAAGCGAACATTATGGCCGCATTAGAAGGGTCGAAGGGCGATGAGAAACACAAAAAATAAAAATGCTGCCCTCAGCTGTCTTGTCAAAATGTTTTTGTTGACCTCTCAGCTCTTCAAGACGTTTGTGAACAATGGATGATTTTCGGACAACATGTGTAAGTAGCCTGGATGACACAGGAGTTTCAGTTTTGGTTCTGCGTGACATGAGTCGTTGTGCTGGCAACCCTAGGACTTGACCTCTTGTATATTTCTCTGGTTAGGCAAGGCAAGGAATGGGTAACTGCCATCTCGACTAATTGATTTTTCCAAAATTCTTTTTGCAGACTGCTCTGCCTTTTCAGCAAGTCCATTGCTCTGTGGATATTAGGGCTGTGCAATATTACCGGTAAACCGGTATATATCGGTACAGTATCTCGCGATACGATTATCGCGATATGGTTTAGATTCTGCAATATATTGGGTCATCTAAAGTTATCTCCATTTGATATATCTGCCCTTAATTTCCATAGCAACAAAATGTGCTCTAAAAGTGCCAAATATACCTTTGTTTCTTTTCTGTTTCATGTAACATTTTACAAGTGGAAGTGTCTTTATATGTGGCTCCAAAAGAACCAAATATTCTACCAAATGCTTTAGGTTTGGGGGTTAGAATGGTTTCATATGTGACGTTTTGGAGGATTAAAGTGGCCTCAAATGGACCAGTCATTTAAGAAAAGCAATATTTATGGACGTCAACTTCTAGTTGTGAATAACACAACGTTTCGGAGTGTATGCTTGCTCCTTCATCAGGTCATGAATATTTACAATAAAAAAAAGTTGACATCCATAAATCTTGCTTTTCTTATGCATTCCACTTCTAAATGCCCTTCAAAGATTTGACCAATCTTTTATTTGGACTTATAAGTAGAGCTACTGGCTCTGAGTGACCATTTCACATTATTTTGTTATTTTTGTTTTTGTTTCATAATGGGGCATATGTTATCAATTTATGATAAAGGCCAGAGTCTTATAAATATTGTAGGACTGTATAATGACATTCTAGTCAAGGATCTTAGTTATTTGAGGTCACATGAGATTTTATGCTCAAGTAGTTCACCTAAATCATGTTTTTGTTTCATTTTACGATTGTTCATGTTAACACATGTTTAGGTTGGAGTTGAATCTGAATGAATCCCTGACAAACAGTAACAATAATTACATACTGCATTGAAGTGCATTCTGTTGAAGCAAACAACACTGACCATGAAAATCATGTTATACTATTACCTTTATCATTATGTTCGCAAAACTTTGTTGCAATACAGTTACGTCGATGAAACATTCCACATTAAGGATCTATATCATTTATCTGTACACCACTGGCATACACCTATGCACAATGGGGACAGGGAGCCTGAATGTATGGTGTAACAGCTACTTATAAGATCATGTCGCACACAGAGAACTATTATGAATTAATGATGCACGCACTTGGACAGTGAGTTAGTGAGTGAGTTTAGTTTTACGCCGCACTCAGCAATATTCCAGCTATATGGCGGCGGTCTGTAAATAATCGAGTCTGGACCAGACAATCCAGGGATCAACAGCATGAGCATCGATCTGCGCAATTGGGAACCGATGACATGTGTCAACCAAGTCAGCGAGTCTGACCACCCATCCCGTTAGTCGCCTTTTACGACAAGCATAGTCGCCTTTTGTGGCAAGCATGGGTTGCTGAAGACCTATCCTACCCCGGATCTTCACGGGTTGCACTTGGACAGAAACCTTCCAGTCAATATATCACACTTTGGTTCAAGGTCAAAGAACAAGTCTATTGTAGGAGGTGTTCCAACACCATTTATTCCCAAACACAAAGAAGTATGGATCATGGAGGTCTGAAAACAATAATCAGCTCTCATAAGTATACAATATATTCTCTATTATCTACTTTCTCTTTGTCATTATAAACTCATAAAACTCAGATAAATAACTTCTTCATAATTCAGAAACGTTTACACTTAATCTCTTATAGGAACGCTTAGAAAATATCTCAAATATGTGACGTCATAACTATGAACAATCAAATAATGAAATTAACCTCTACACTGCCAGAAATAATCTATCATACCCTGAATATAATAAGACAATGAATAACATCTCTTACAACTCCAATCTACACTCAAAAAGACTGAAATGTACTCGTAAACAAACATCGCTGTCACACGCAAATTCTGGGAAACAGTGCATCTCTGGCTCTCAATTCCAAGAAATGGAAGTCCTACTGTTTGACCAAAGGGGTGACAGGTGGCCAAACATATTGAAATGTAGGTCATACACTGAAAATAACTCTGATTTAAAACACTACAAATATACACCTCTCTAATATACTCAATAGATAATCTCGACAAGGGAACGCGTACATAAAAGGCTGGAATCTAACGATACCTATACTCTAAATAATGGACTCTTCCAAATCTCAGTACGTTTCACTGCACTCACATTTAAATGCAAAATAATGAACAACCTACACTTTGACAATAATAATAAACATCATATTCAAATTCTACAGCTGATCAAATACGTGAAGAGTGTGTCTCCCAGCAATAAACATCTATACATCTCTGTGAATTTATAACTTCTGTCCTCTCGCGTGTTCTTGCATCCAACTCTTTACGGCAAAAAACAATATGGCGCCAAGCAAGGGGAGTGCTCATTAAACTAAACATCTCTGGGAGAAATCAGTGTCAAATTATTCTCTTACATAACCAACCTTAATAAATAAATGAAGATAAAGACCAAACATTATAACAAATATTCAAAACACAATATGTATTGCAATATCTCTTGAATTATTGCAATATATCGCAAAATGAGAATCAGGGCAATATCCAGCCCTATGAAGCACACAAATGGATGAGGAGCACCAGAACATCAGTCCCAACAACAATGGCTTTGTGCCCATTATCAGCACAATCAATACCTGTTTGTACAATGAGAAGGTCGGTATCTGCACTGGCTTGTTTCACTGGGATATTGAGCTCATGGAATTGTTGTGTCAGAGCGTTTATCAAATGTGACTTGTTTTTACCATTGGACAGTAATTTATCCCGTTTGATCATCAACGGTGTTTCAGAATTGAAGACAATAGCAGTGTTCAGATATCTGGATGCTCTCTGGCTCTCTGTTCAACACCTTTTGTGGACACAGACTCGCCATTCCCATCAAACACAATGATGCAATTGTTTCTAAAATGTCTATTGACATATGTCTAATACGCATCATAAACATCATTGTATGTTCTGCTTTGGGGCCATATCACTTTTCTCAGCAAGTATCCACCATCAACTTTGTACATAGCATCTGGAGGAACTTCCTCATCATGTGGAAGGCTTTGTATGCCTGATAAAGAATCAATGACAGAGTACATGACAAATTTTCCCTTTTTCTCATGAATAGTGATCATCGAATAGTGATAGAGGACATGGAGAAAGTTCATATTTTAAACAAGATAAAAAGTCATCATCTGTTTTCATGAAAAAGTTGCCTGGTATTGGCAGGTATAACCTCATTCTGTATTTTGATTGAGTTGTTCATGACAGATAGGGGGAGTACTCTGTTTTTTCTTGGAATATGCAGATCTCCAAAGCTTTTGCCCACTATATTCTTCATAGCAGAATCTCCAATTGCAAGTGCAGATTCGCAAGCAATGTCTTCTTTCCCTACAATTCCACTACTCAAGGAGACCAGCTCCTGTCCTTGTTCAAATGGAGCATGAGTTGATAGCCATTCATTCAGCTTGTTAACGGCACTGGTGTCCCTCTCAATTCCAGACGTCCTTAGTTCTACGTGCTGGTCAACACTACAAAATCTGGTCCCACAGAATTCCTCGAAGTACTGAATCATTCAGTACAACAAGGCATTGCCAAGATCCATTGCGCCAACGAAACTGTCAGTCCTCGTTCACGAGTGAGACGACCGGTTGTCTTCATCGCCCGCACGAGAACCTGTTCAATTGCCATGTCTGTCCAGATGCCAGCCCACATCTTGTCACTTCGCCTGACAGTAAACCCACCAAACCTGGTAAAAGCTTCAAATTCATCCTTGGGCATAATATCTCCCAGTTGTGACATCTGTTGAAAATACAAATGGGCACATTTGGCATTAGCAATATGTCCTGCAGCATGAAAATATGGTATCATCTTGCAGGCAGCATCAAGATGAAGATCCTTTCAGCTCGAATGAACTGGTGCATCAAAAACCTTGCTCAACATATTGACACCACAACTTGGCATTTCTGCTTTGAGACGATTCAAATTCCATAACTGCAGGCAGTTTTTCGACAAGGTTCGTGGCATTGGCAATTGCTGGAAGTTCATCAGGGATCACATGGTTGGTTGGAGCATCTTTATACAAAGTCTTCAGACAAGCTTTAATTGTTTCATCCAGGCTGACCTTCTTCAAGGCAATAACTGTGCCAGAGTATGAGCCCTCAATGCTCTTGCATAAGCGTGACCTGTCAACATTTTTTCAGTAGAGTCAGAGGCATAGATGAGTGACCATAGCTCTTTCAATCCACTGCCATCCCTTATTTAACCGACCGAACCCACGGAAGACATAAGAAGATGGAAACCACCAAGTCTGGGAACAACTGAAGCTAAAATACTTTTGTTCTGGTGGGAAGCTACAATATCAACAGCTTTCTCATATAGAGGTTGGTCAAATGTCACACAACATGTTTTCTATCCATGTTTCCTGCATTTGTCAGCAGAATATACCAGCACAGAATATATTGTGTCTGGATTCGATGAGTGCAAGTTGACAAATGGGAATGGGATCACGTTGTATACTTCACAATTGTCAACACTTCTGGCATACTCCATGTATCCTCTCCAGGGACTGTCCTCCAATTTCAACCAAACTCCACTCATCCAAAGCGTATCCAAAAGAATATTCACAGAGCTAGAAGAGGTCAGCTTTCTGACATTGGAAATGTCATCAACAGTCAAACCAAGCAAATGTTTCTTGCTCTGAAATGAATAAGTGAAAATATCAATTGACTTGGACCTGAAAATGTCTGCTGAAACAGCTTTGTTACGCTTAATAACATCAGATATACAGACAGAACTACCTGGTGTGACACACATGATTCCATCCATACTATGAAATGTGCCATATCCATCAAGTGTGCGAACATTAAAATCTGCATTGTCAAAGACAAATTGCATGAAGGCATTTTCACCAATCTCATGATCTGCAGCCATTGCAGAATGGTCATAGGAAATAGCTTCATTATATGATGAACACACTCCCAAGGCTGACATAACATCCAGAAGGTGCTTAGATCTAATTTGTCGGTGAATATACACGGCTAAACTATCATAGAAACTCTGACGCTTGTTGTTGAGAGTATTTGGTGACAAATAACAGATACCTTCCTTTGCTTTGTAGCAACATCACCTTTCTTATCTTTGTTTGTAATCCTTTCGACCAAAACACTGAGAGTATTAGGCACATTCATCATGTGATTATGAAAAGCATCATCAGCAGGAGTGTAATGGTCAGTATCACAAAGCATTGACCTGATGTCCTGCCGTATGATATCCGCAGCTGTTTTCACTATACGCAACCGTTCTTTTTCAGGGTGCCCAAACTTCTGAGAATATCATGCATCGCTAAGGATCTTGTGGCCAGTACTTCTAATGCAAAATATCGGGTTCCTTCCACAAATGCTAGAAATGATAACACCATCACCAAAGTGAGCTAGCAATTTTGATCCCAATTTTTTTCCCCACTACATTCAATCTCACCATCAACATGAAATTCTCTCAGTTCGTTCACGAGATCCTCTGTTGAATACTGACATTCATCATTTTGTTCCAGAAATTCAAACAAATCATCAAAGACTCTGCTAAGTTTTCATCTGTAGGTCTACCCTTCCCTCAGATAGAATGTTGTCTGTTAAAGGATTTCTTATAACATGTTTGGTGATACCTGGCTTCGGCAGCCACTAAATCTGTGGCGCTTGATATCCGTTCAATAACAGCTGGACCCCACACATCACCACGGTATTCAGCCATGTGAAGAATGGAATCTGTGGAACTCGTCGTTCGAACTTAAAAAATATCCCTCTTGTCTAGGTTTTTCAGTCTCTTAAACTATATCACAATTTTCTCCACAGAACAAGCAATTCGTTTTGAAATTGAAAGTTGACAGTGACGATCTTAAGGAAACCGTCTTTAGAAGTGAGGGATTCACAGCTGCTAAAATAGAAGATTCACGAGTGTAATCTTTGCGGCAGTTTACATGAACTGAAACTGAAGATATTCCAGATACTTTTTCAGCAATTCCATCCTGCGCCTTATACTACTTTGCAGTAAGGTAGTTAGACCTCATGTGACGGTGACAATATCACCAGGAGATAAACTTTTGCTGCATATGATGCAACGCTCCGTTGGATCCATCGTGAAATAAAACTTGTCCGTGGAACTAGCAGGTTGAAATATGGATATGCTTCAGTATGCCATTGCTAGAGAACCTCTCAAAACTATCTTGAAGAGAAAAGATGGAAGCAAGGATAGAAATGTTGTGGGAAGCATATGCAATCACTTTCTCACAAACCATCAAATCACATTGGTCCATCAAACTAGAAACTTTATAAAACTGTTACTGCATTTGCTTCAGTGAATGGTAATACCAGAGGCCCTCTCAAATCACTTGGAAGAGAAAGGTTTGTGGCAAGATATGTATTCCGTACCATCCAAGTAAGCTACACAGAATGGAAGCTGTTTAACTTCATTGCTAACTGTTCGTGTTGAACTATTCGCTGACAAAGAGTCATACACTTGATCAATGCTATGCATCTTAGGACCCCTTAAGTGGAAGACGATAGTTGATGAGCAATTATGGAAGAAAAGAGCAAGTGTTAGTTTACCGCCTCAGGGAATTGTTTCAGCCATTCGTGGGGTTTTGTGAAATAATTCTTGGTTATGTATCAGTGATTTTATAATTGTTGAGATTTTCAATGGAAAAGAAATTATAAGTGTAGTTATTGTATCAAAACTTTCAGATAATGTTTAATTTGCCATGAAAGTATTAACATGTTTACTTATCAGTATCTTTGATGAATATTGTTGTGATAAGACGCATGCATACTGGTTATTACAAAGCGAGGGGATAGGGGTTGGGGGCAACACAGTTTTCTTGCAGGTATGCAAATGAATGAAACTTCGCATTTTGCATATGTAAATGAAATATGTCTTCCAACTATTTGGTACCACCAGTAGGTCTGCCGACATGCCAACCGGCGAAGTCGACCTCCAAAGCACCTAACCCAACAACAGGTACCATTGGATAGATATATATAAATCATAGGGCGATTTATTTATGTCTGTATAAGACCAATTAAACTTCATATCAAAATGTTTCAGGCCAAAATTCAGACCCAGGGTCACAATTTCCTAGAAATCTATCTTTAGAACAAAACGGGATGTGCACGTAAGGCAAATAATTAGTTTCTACTTTTTAAAGTATTTTTTATATACGTGCACTATAATCCAAAAATTATATCTGTCAAATTGGATGAGATTATATTCATAAATAAAGATTTTATGAGCATTTCTGTTTTTAAAACAGGATTTTCTTAGAAGAAAAATTATCGTAGGGTATGCATGTTTGCATGTGCACTGTGGATTTACCTCAGAGGCGCCGCTTTCTCACTTAGATGAGGAATAAACTTGGCAAGATATGTAACCATACCCTGAAATCGTCTAAGCGATGGGACATCTTCTGGATTGGGCATTTCAAAGATTGCTGTGACCTTCTCAGCGTCGGGTTTGACTCCTGGATCGGTCAACAAATGTCCAACGTAACTAACTTCTTTCACTTTGAGACCCGTGAAGGTCCGGGTTAGAATATTGATCTTCAGCAACCCATGCTTGTCGGAAAAGGCTTGTCGGCCTGACATGTTCACCTAACGGGATCGGGTGGTCAGGATCGTTGACTTGGTTGACACATGTCATCGTTTCCCAATTGCTCAGATCGATGCTCATGCTGTTGATCACTGGGTTGTCTGGTCCAAACTCCATTTATTTACAGACCGCCGCCATATAGCTGGAATATTACTGAGTGCGGCGTAAAACTAAACTCACTCACTCACTATTGTTCAAACAAGTTTCATTAGGTGGCTATTTTTGTCAGAGAAGGCGGTGTTCCATCACTGGCCTCCTTCTAGTTTTCTACATCAACAACAGGGCTGCTTTGAATTGAAATACACGCTGCATCTTTGAGTGGGGTGGAAAATACAGTTTAATGTGATCTTAAAATCAATTTCCCCACCGTACCGTTATGGAATCCGATATGATGTTTTAGCGCTGAACTATTTATCACGAACCACCTTATTGGTCTTTTTGCTTAATATTATTTCGGGAGTTATACCGAAATGGTAATCAAGGTTCTGTTCGTATTCCAGAAATAGAAGCAAAGTGGATTATAGATGAACTAGAATAGTACAGAGGATGAAAGAAAATGTCTTCCAGGTTTGTCATAATACATTGTTAGATGGGCAATGACGTTAACAAATAGAATGACTGATGTTATACTCACAGTGACAGTCAATCCACATGTCAAGAATTTACATCAACTGCAGCTTACTGCATAAAACTTTAACCATTTCTCAACAACTGGATGCATTTCTTAACAATCGGTTAAAAGACAATAAATGATAATATAAATGCACTTCGACTACCTGAGTGTATAGAAGCGACAAAACCCTTTCCACATTCATAAGAAATCTCTGCTAAAAGCAGAGTCGATTGTACAATTGTGATTAAATCATGAAAATATATTGGTTTCAGCAGAATTACAGTTGCATGATGTTGTTTGTAAACAAATCGAGTCTGAACCACTGAACCAAACAATCCAATGATTGTCACCATACGATACGATGACAGAGCATGTGTTTATGAATCATTATGAAATAGTGATGATAGCAGGTGTTCGCGAAAAGGTGAGCGTATCCTGCCTCATCGGTGGCACCCGTCATAAACATACACAAAGGCAAGTTAATTGTTCTCCTGAAATAATTCGGGAACGTATGGTAAGTCAAAATAGAGAATTGCATCGGACATCATTTTTGTCACTGATGCATTAAGTTTCGAAATGTCCTCTACATGTCTACCATACAACATTGTGAAAGCTTTACTGAGGCCTTGAAAGTTGTAACCTTGATCAAACAATGTATGTAATGTTCAAAGGGGTACTGTCTTAGCTTTATCATATTCATGAGGAACGTTCACTTCTCTTTCACATCCCAGAGCACATATGTACTACGCCAACATTCTCATCACTCATTCTATACCTACCTCCATCCAGTGATCCTTCACTGACAGATCTCGGGGTTCTGTAATACTTGAGGATTCCTTGTGATATAAGTTCAGTTTAACTTACATATAACTACAGGGGCCATATGTGTGGTGACAAGCTCCACGTGGTGTAGGGATACTGTGAGAACTTGTGTGTTGTTTTCATTTAGGAATATTCCACTTGTATAATAGATATATGTAGATATGAAGACTGGACCAGACAATCCTGTGAGAGATATTGTGAGGAAAGATCGGGATACTACTGCAACCAAGTCAACGAGCCAAATCAACCGATCCGTATGTTTACCTCTAACGACCAGCAGGTGTCGCTTTTCCTTTTGCTCATGTGACAGATGATCGGTGCCCTCAACGTATAGACATTGGTCCCAAAGACTCACTTGGATTGCAGCGACCTGTCGAAAGGCTTCCTTTAATTGACAGAGAAAGGTCCAGAGGGTGCCCTTGATTGACAAATCAGACCAGAGGGTGCCTGTAAATGACGGAGATCGGTACCCATAATCAACAGCTGGGGATGAAATATAGCTGATATAGTTGCAATGAAATGGTACACAATTTATAAATGGACGCATTTGTCATATCGTTATTTTAAGGTGGTGTACGTGTGTCTTTATATTATATTATTAAAATCGTTTCTCACTTTCTCACTTACCGAAACGATTCCAAGACTATGCGTCAACTAATGACAAAAGGAACAAATAATGCAGAAAAAGTTTTCTTCATTCATATCTTTGTTATATTTTTTAGATTATAAAAAGTATGTAGCAGGGAAGCTGATGGGTCCATGGCACATTCAGGCTGGTTCATCATCAGTTCGTTTTAATTGCTAAAATCGCGTATCTTAATAATCATTCATTAAAATCATGTGCACTCACCGTTTTAATCACTTACTCAGTTACCGAATTAATTTCTATACCTTGTGTCAAGTAATAACAGAAGAATGGAATAATGCAGACATGGTCAATTAGTTTCATTTGATAAGAACAACACGATAACTATTCTTTCTCACCCCTAATGTACATATCGACATCAATAAAGACAGGTAATATCTGCTTTGATTCAAAGAGGGAAGAAATCGTGTTGTGTCATTGCTTCCCTCGCTGAACCAAAGAACGTACATGTATTATCAGTCTTTGTTGATGTCGATTTGTATATTTCGGGTGAGAAAGAATAGTTATCTTGTTGTTCTTGTCAAATGAAACTGATTGACCATAGAATGTTCATTTTGGACTGACAAACTAAACATGACATGTTTTTGTCGATACCTCAACTTTCATTACTGTTTAAGTTTGATTTGATAATTTGCGGCGGGGGATTATTTCACCTTAGTGGCAACTGCTTGTTCTATTTGTTAACGTCACTGTCCATCTAAGAGTGAGTGAGTGAGTTAGTATTTAACGTCACATCGGCAATATTTCAGCCATATCGTGACGAGCTGTCCATCTAAGAATGTATTATGACAAACCTGGTAGATATTTTCTTTCATCCTGTGTGCTATTCTAGTTCGTCTATAATCCGTACAGTGGGGTAGCCTAGTGGTTAAAGCGTTGGCTCGTCAGGCCGAAGACCCGGGTTCGAATCCCCACATGGGTACAATGTGTGAAGCCGATTTCTGGTGTCCCCCCGCCGTGATGTTGCTGGAATATTGCTAAAAGTGGCGTAAAACCAAACTCAGTCAGTCAGTCGTCTATAATCCACTTTGATTCTATTTCTGGAATACGAATGTTCCAAACAGAAATCTTGATTACCTTTTCTCTTTCGATATAATATTAAGCACAAATTCCAACAAGGTGGTTCGTGATAAACGTAAGGATAGTTCAACGCTAAAACATCATATCGTATTCCATAGCGGTGATGGGGACATGTAATGTAACACAATGATGCAGCATGTATTTCCATCCAAATGAGTCCCGGGTTGATGCAGAGAACTTCCAAGGGATCAACAACAGAACACCACCTTCTGTGACAAAAATAGCCATCTAATGAAATTTGTTTGAACAATAAGAGGGAAGTGGCAACTGTTAGTATTTCAGCTATACTCATGTAGATGAGCTTTGATGGTGACCGCTTGGGGAGTGGGCTTATTTCCATTTGTCCTGAAAAGCCGTGACAATCAGGACACTTTAGCCAGGACCAGCTCCAATGGCTTGTCTAACTGATGAATCTTTGATCAATGCCTCGACTGACTTTATAACAACTAATATGGAATGGGTCGTTACACGCTCAATTTGGTGCTTTTCTTCTTCATGATATCACTTGAGAGGGCTCAAACCAATAGGACTTAACGTGGATCCGTGTTTATCGGAGGAGATTTTCGGGATACGATGGTTTAGAATGGAATGTTGGAGATGACGTTGTGTCAAATTTCCGTTAATGTATATGTGCATACTGCATACTTGTCATATGTGCTGCAGCAAAAAAAATAAAAATTGAAATATCATTTTACTCCACATTCAATGCAGCCTCTCTTTTGTGAACCTATTACAAAATAGAATTGACATATTAATATAATAATTGAATTGTACCAGGATGTCCTTGTCCGTCCACAAACCGGACACCTATGTGGGTCTACAGTATACATATTTTAGATTGCAGCTCACCAACACATCAATTCATACAAGTATTTTTATGGTTGCTCATTCACTGTCTGCTCGATTGTTCTTCCAGAATAATCGTGGAAGGATCTGAACTTCCCGGCGACGTGATCAGCAAACCAAATGATGACGCCATCGACTTAACTAGCATTGTGTATACACCTCTGTTGTCTCTGAGGTATTCATTGGATTTAAGGAATACCTAATATTGTGTGTGTAACAGAGATAAATGGTCAGGTATCAAATATGAAATATTGGTTTCTTTAGGAACAGAACATCAATAGGACTAATCCTTATCAATCTGTTGAATGTATTCAGTGTTGAATAATGGTAATGTATTATCAATGTAGAGATTCGTATCGATGTCGGTTACCTTGAACCTCGTGTGCTCATCATTGCAGTTGACTGTGCTGATTTGTTGATGGTTGGGAGAGTTGTGGCGGAAATAGTATGCAGCAAAAGCCTTTAATAATCGGCTGTATTTGAACTGCAATTATTACGATCGTCGATACCAACTCTGATAAACAGTATTACAACTGTCTGTGTATAAGATGATATGTCCTGACTTATTAAAACATCAGTGTTACAGATAGGAGGTGCTTCGATATTAAAGCCTGTCTATCGGCGTGTGCGTTTCCACTCATGACCGTTAGTTATTACAGCATGTCCATGTTTTACAGATAGGAGTGAGTGAGTTTAGTTTTACGCCGCACTCAGCAATATTCCAGCTATATGGCGGCAGTCTGTTTATAATCGAGTCTTGACCAGATAATCCAGTGATCAACAGCATGAGCATCGATCTGCGCAATTGGGAACCGATGCAATGTGTCAACTAAGTTAGCGAGCCTG
This sequence comes from Haliotis rubra, assembly GCF_003918875.1. Classification (NCBI taxonomy): domain Eukaryota; kingdom Metazoa; phylum Mollusca; class Gastropoda; order Lepetellida; family Haliotidae; genus Haliotis; species Haliotis rubra. Next base: position 75,043 of record NW_025767182.1, read on the forward strand.
ACCACCCGATCCCGTTAGTCGCCTCTTACGACAAGCATGGGTTGCTGAAGGCTCATTCTAAACCGGACGTTCACGGGTTAGTCAAAGAGTCCCTAGGTTAAGCAGTTTGTGGTTTGGATCTATATGCTGATGTGTGGGTTCTAACGATGAAGTGGTTATGTGGTAAGTATAGTTGAAATCATCTTTGACAGATTACTGTCTCGTGCACATAGAACAGTCTCATCTGATCCTTGTACAAGTGTGCTGCCTACTTTCGTCACGGGAGTTTCTCAATGCAGTAATTCACCATAGATACGCCCCAGGTGCCATCTTTGAAAGGGCTGAAATCAAATCAATTTGAAATATTTCACTTTATTTGTGTATTTGTAGAGTACAAGCACATGATACTTTCGCCTTTTGCTCAAGCGAGTTATTTGAATGGATGGCTATTTTCGTGCCGTTTTAATTGTTTTAACACAAAACTATTTTGAGAACGTCTCGAGTGTATATGTCATAATGTCAAGATAAATAACACTGGAATCTATTTATAATCTATCTATAATCTATCTAGAATAGTGAAGGACGTACGTCATGTTTCGCCGAATTCCAATCATATCCCCATTTATATCTAATGATACCTCACTGTACCATTATGGAGGATATGTCAAACCTTCATCATATCAATGACTGTATTTACTGAGTAACCCAACCTTAACACCGTGTTTACGGAAAACTGTCTTCATGTCCTCAAGGGTTTCTTTGCATGAAAACCTATCACAGACGAGCCGTGAAAAACATCCTTATGATCCTTAAGAATTGTTTCTTGTTCCCGCTTGTAATACTACATGATATTTTCTAATGGTTCTGGATCACTAATATGTTTCAACTCATCCCATCCCACGGTGCTGATCTTCTTTCAAATGCAACCACTGTGCGAATATCTGAGTATAGGTTTACATGCAGTATATATCAATCTCCATAACGTAGGGGACAAAGGTGTCACGAAGGTCATTCCTTCCTTTTGTATAATAAATAACTTTTATCCTTTCAACGAATTGTTGACGTGAATTACATGTAATGCTACATTACTGCTCTGGTTCACCTTCGCTCATTCAGCCAATACTTGGCCTGCTGTTGACTAATGTTTGCTTGATTTCGACACACGGCTGGTTCAGTCGTCCCTTAGGTGTTCCAGAAACAAGGAAGCCATTTAACCTGAATATGGTTCCTGCAGCCTTAATTTTGACTGCGGATGTAATTCAAATATTATATATCCATATCTTCCACAAATCAGTAAATGTAATATCGCTTCCTGGGATTTCTTAAGTTTAGATCATTTTATTACCTGGTTTCTTTACAAGCTGTTGTCTCATGGTAGGAGTACTGACGTATGGCTTCAAGCAATAAATACTTACCTTTTCATGCTGTCTTTGTAAATGGCGGGTGATACCGGGGAAAAGGACATGTTAACCTTCCTCGCAAAGATCTTGTCTCATCACTAAGTTTGAGTGGTCCATTCATGTAGTTTTCACTATCATTTCGCCCCTTGTCCAGAACTGCATTTGTTTCGGTGGATAATCAAGACGTGTTTCTTTTGCCCTGATGTTTAATATTTCCATGTTTCCCATCTATTTTGTTTCACCCTTATAGACTTTTCGGGCTCTACTCCAAAAGAAAGCCATCATATTACCGGAACCATGTTCAAAGCAGCGTTTAATCTAATTCACTCACCCTTGTTCAGACTGACGGAAATGAATACCCCGAAGGTCTTTTCATTTACGTTCATTTTGGAAAGATACAAAACTCATTTTGGAGTATCAGAAAACAAAATGCCAAATGCTAAGCTAGCATTTCACATACACCATCCGATAATGGAGCTGCAAGTCAACTTTACTCATGAGCTGCTAATTCTATTGACTGGATCTGTGACATTCATAAATATGAGGATGTCTTCACACCGAATCTAGGGGTAACATATTGTATCGCTTCCCAACTCGCACACTCCAGACAAGGTGGTCTCAACATGGGTAATTTAGCTCATGCGTCAGTCACAACGATCTGTGATCGGCACTAACATCTCCAAAGTGTGTGTAATTGGGCAACAGAACGGAGGGATGCGCTCGTGGTGTTGAAGTCAAATTGCAGAAATATGAACATACATGAAATTAGAGAATGCAATCAATAGCGTTGCATAATGAACGTACCACAAGTGAGGCTGTCGGTGTGACTCCTTAAAATATTAAGATGTTTTGAAAGGTTCCAACACTGAAAAGTTACATTATGTCACATAGTTTTCCTGGGAAAAGATTTAGGTGTCGATCGATTTACCGATTTTGTCAATATTACTAAAGTTACTTTGATCTTATACCATGCATCTGCATTATTGTTCGAGATTCGGATGTAGAATGGAATCTGAATTGTTGACAAAACTAAATCCATGAATCAGGCAGACATTATTTCAATAAGCCGTGTATTCTCACCTGTGTCAATCAAATCTTAGTAGAGTTGATTGCGTGTTGATGTAGTTTGTGTCGATGCGGTGTTATCCCGCTGTGGCTGGCGTTCTACGAGAACGCAGATGTCGCAGAGCGTGAAAACCACTCTCGTATGATTGTCCAGCGATCCCATGTTACGTCATAGACGCAGCTATACATGTATATAGCGCTGTTTTGAACACCAGTGATAACATACACCAGAATACAGTCGTTTACAAAGGAAAGAAAACTGAAGATTCTATATTTGACACAGTGCTTGCTACACGCGAGGTCTGCCTTGACAAGTGGTTCAATTGTGAACAGAGTTAAAACCTGGTACATCTGCATTTTCTCATATATTATGACTATAATTATCAGCTGTCAATAATAGTTAAAAATCAGCGATAATGACCCCATTTGGCTGGTTACACAAATATCATCAATGGAATAGACCCCAACAGGTGACTTCAACCGAATCAATGGAAGTCTTTCAAATGCAGCAATACAATGTCAGAATGGAGAGGGGGAAATGTTTGTCATCATACATGGCGGGCTCCATAACCAATTAAAGAACTAATATTTCCACACTGCCAAAGCCGCGGCCTTTGTAAAGTTTCTTTTCGATATCCTTAAGCGAATAAAGGAAATCATCTCCAATTACACCACTCCACTGAACGCATCAGATGTCAAAAGACCGAAAACATTAACAAATTACTTTAACTCTGTATACTGTGCCTTATTCATTAATTCATTAAGAGACCAATAAACAGGCACATCAAACTTCATTTACTGTAACTGTGTCAGACCACTCCCGCAATGTCACGTTTTGGCCTTATGTTCTTCAACAGCAGTGCTTCATGAATCTATAGACACATCTGCCAACTGAGTCTTCTGAATAAATATGTAATTTATATACTTAATGTGGTTGCTAATAAGCCTTATTAATCAGTCGATATCAAATAATATCATCAACAACCAACCAGCTCTTCGATTTTCTCAAATGTCATAGACCGCATTCTTATTCTGATACAATGGCAGGATTCGTGCCAAAGTGGCGAGAGTAATGTTGCCATTGTTCCGCACCTAGTTAATATTTAATTCTGATTCTCACAAAAGTCCAGAAACTCTCCGCACTGTGGGCACTTTCTGACAAGGGATTTGACCCTAATTAAACATGCAGTTGTTATGAATATATGCCAAGGATGAAAAATGAAAAAAAATTTTTTCGAAAACTTTAAATTTAAACTCGCTCGCCCATGGGCAGGCCCATGGGCGAACAGTGGCCCATGGGCCGGCCCATGGGCGAGAATGTTTAATTTCGATCAGAATTCATGTTTTGGAGGTTGTAAATGAATGAGTGTATGTTTGTAAGCATCATGAAACAAATTTCAACTCATTTTGACTTAATTCGACTAATTTAGAGCGATATTAAAAATCTCGCCCATGGGCGAAAAACATTTTGGCCCATGGGCGAGAATATTGACTTTACTCAAAATATATGTTTTTCCATGTTTTGAAGTTGTAAATGAATGAATGTATGTTTATAAGTATCATGAAACAAAATTCAACTCATATTGACTTAATTCGACTAACTTAGAGCGATATTAAAAATCTCGCCCATGGGCGAAACACATTTTGGCCCATGGGCGAGAATAATGACTTTTATTCAAAAATATGTTTTTCCATGTTTTGGAGGTTGTAAATGAATGAGTGTATGTTTATAAGTACCATGAAACAAAATTCAACTCATATTGACTTAATTCGACGAACTTAGAACGATATTAAAAAATCTCGCCCATGGGCGAAAAATAGGTTGGCCCATGGGCGAGAATATTTACTTTTACTCAAAATATGTGTTTTTCCATGTTTTGGAGGTTGTAAATGAATGAGTGTATGTTTGTAAGCATCATGAAACAAATTTCAACTCATTTTGACTTAATTCGACTAATTTAGAGCGATATTAAAAATCTCGCCCATGGGCGAAAAATATTTTGGCCCATGGGCGAGAATATTGACTTTTACTCAAAATATATGTTTTTCCATGTTTTGGAAGTTGCAAATGAATGAATGTATGTTTATAAGTATCATGAAACAAAATTCAACTCATATTGACTTAATTCGACTAACTTAGAGCGATATTAAAAAATCTCGCCCATGGGCGAAAAACAGTTTGGCCCATGGGCGAGAATAATGACTTTTATTCAAAATATGTGTTTTTCCATGTTTTGGAGGTTGTAAATGAATGAGTGTATGTTTATAAGTACCATGAAAAAAAATTCAACTCATATTGACTTAATTCGACTAACTTAGAACGATATTAAAAAATCTCGCCCATGGGCGAAAAATAGGTTGGCCCATGGGCGAGAATATTTACTTTTACTCAAAATATGTGTTTTTCCATGTTTTGGAGGTTGTAAATGAATGAGTGTATGTTTGTAAGCATCATGACACAAATTTCAACTCATTTTGACTTAATTCGACTAATTTAGAGCGATATTAAAAAATCTCGCCCATGGGCGAAAAACATTTTGGCCCATGGGCGAGAATATTGACTTTTACTCAAAATATATGTTTTTCCATGTTTTGGAAGTTGCAAATGAATGAATGTATGTTTATAAGTATCATGAAACAAAATTCAACTCATATTGACTTAATTCGACTAACTTAGAGCGATATTAAAAATCTCGCCCATGGGCGAAAAACAGTTTGGCCCATGGGCGAGAATAATGACTTTTATTCAAAATATGTGTTTTTCCATGTTTTGGAGGTTGTAAATGAATGAGTGTATGTTTATAAGTATCATGAAACAAAATTCAACTCATATTGACTTAATTCGACTAACTTAGAACGATATTAAAAAATCTCGCCCATGGGCGAAAAATAGGTTGGCCCATGGGCGAGAATATTGACTTTTACTCAAAATATGTGTTTTTCCATGTTTTGGAGGTTGTAAATGAATGAGTGTATGTTTGTAAGCATCATGACACAAATTTCAACTCATTTTGACTTAATTCGACTAATTTAGAGCGATATTAAAAAATCTCGCCCATGGGCGAAAAACAGTTTGGCCCATGGGCGAGAATATTGACTTTTACTCAAAATACATGATTTTCCATGTTTTGGAAGTTGTAAATGAATGAATGAATGTATGTTTATAAGTATCATGAAACAAAATTCAACTCACATTGGCTTAATTCGACTAACTTAGAACGATATTAAAAAATCTCGCCCATGGGCGAAAAATAGGTTGGCCCATGGGCGAGAATATTTACTTTTACTCAAAATATGTGTTTTTCCATGTTTTGGAGGTTGTAAATGAATGAGTGTATGTTTATAAGTATCATGAAACAAAATTCAACTCATATTGACTTAATTCGACTAACTTAGAACGATATTAAAAAATCTCGCCCATGGGCGAAAAATAGGTTGGCCCATTGGCGAGAATAATTACTTTTACTCAAAATATATGTTTTCCATGTTTTTGGGGTATGGTGGTTTATCCCTTATTATAAACATATTAATTATTACTTTAGCTCTCACCTACCTCATCATATGTAGTCACTAGGCACTTAAAACATTAGAAGTAATGCCATGAAATGTGGCTCGTCAATGGTATGCGTGTACGAACAGATAATATCAAAACATACACGTCAGAACAGTCAAAATTAAGAAATTGTTGAATATGAAATATTACTGTTAATTTGTAATTCTTGGAACATAAACAGTATTGTGAGAGCTTAAAAATGTAACTGCATTGAAATATGTCTTGTCAATCCTATTGACATTTGCCAATAACCACTTCCAAATAAAATAAATAGTCCATGCTGCTTCAGAACAAATAAAGGTCAATTAGGGAGCCCCAACTGGGTAATTAAGGAGAGAAGTCAATACACTGTCACTTCCTGCCCAGGACGTCACACGTCACCACTCGGGAGCGAAGGGCCTTGTCAAACCTCCTCACAAAGGAAAAAAAAGCATCAAAACTGTGTTTTTATTCTACGTGACACTCGGTATGTCGTCATAGTATTCATTGTTGAATAACTTCTATCGTGGGCAACCCCACACTTGCGAGGTGTACCTACCCAGGTTCGCACGTTTCGTTTTAATATTTTGTGATCAATTATTTTGTAATTCCCGTCTGCCCGTCACGGCTATTCTTCGCCCGAGGTTTAAGGGAGTGAGTCTATTATATTAATTGTATTTTTATTGTGTCGTTTAACGAGCTGGACACGGAGTGCTGTTATCATGAATGTTATCATATATTAGTGGGATGCATTGATAGTAATGAAAACTTATAAGAAGATATTGTACCTCAACATACAAACCTATCCCGATAGCTCTCATCGTCACTCTCATGTCAATCCATTGTGACTGTTGCAGTCCTCCTGTACATCCTGTATATATAAGCAAGTTGGGTTTTTTATTTAGGATTTATTATTGCTAAACACACATTTAACCGAGATGAAGAAGGGGTCTCAAATTCCATGTATGCTTTTGCTCTCATAAGTTAGACATCCCATTTGTCAGACACGCCAATTATCAGACAACTTTGGATCAATCAGGCGTGACTGTGATTACAAACCTAGTTTTACCCAGTGGCGTAATAGACCCGTCCCATAGACTAACGAGATGTTTTCATATTAGTGGTTAGTGGTATATTTTAACACTAATTATGAGTTTGTTACTTTTGTGCAGAAATACTTTGATCAGAATACTAATATTAATTGACTTCGGCTTCTCACAGTTTGTGTTCATAATGTTCACTTTGATCAAAACAGGATTATAGATTTCCCATGTAACTAATTGAGTTACTCCCCCAGCGGTACAATGGTGGATACGAATGGCTGTTGGGCTTCCTCTGCTCCCCTATGAATAACTGACAAGAAACTTGAAACCAAGATGGAGTAAACAGTTAAAACATAAACTCAATGAAGCTGCAGGTTTGCACCTTAACAATAAAAAAATCAAAACAACACAAATATTTAATAAGAATAAATAACCATCACTAAGCTATCGATAGTCACACATTCTATTGATGGATCGATAATTTTTCATTTCTACCATCGATTAATTGCTTTCGGAATAATTGCAATTCATCGATAGTTTGATGCATCATTACAGCCCTATTAATTATATGGCTTAATATATTCTTAAGCACATAACTTTGTTAAAGGTAACAGTGCAGTGTACCTGCGTGCAACCAACCATAACTTATGTTGATTTGACGTGTCTGGGACGTCTAACTGATCGGAGGACACCAGAGAGTAAGTTGCATGCAATATTTTTAATATTGCCCTTGTGGATTGCCATTATGATTTGCACACATTATGTTTTGCAGACAGTGTACATCACTATCTATGTAATTGTATTATTGTTATGGAGCGGCATTGACATGCATGTTTATGTTTGTTTGCCAATCCCGTCATGATTACTTGAAGAAAACATGTTTAAACTATACATTGAACTATCCATAGTATTAATATGTAGTCTTTACATTAGGCAATGAGGAATACACAATATATTCAAGACTGAGTTTGATTTTACCTTTTTAAAAATTGTCAATATTTTTGCAACAGCCGAAAAGATTTACCTTGACCTCGTTATGCACAGGTCCGTGGATGTGGTCTCTCGGTATTTTAGAAACTATGTCGTTAAGACAGTTGAGAGTGTTGATCTGTATGCAGTCTTTCTGCATGCATTTTCACGAGATCCATTCTCCCCTTTTCCTCTTTTTCACTATGAACTTATAACCATTTACACAAAGGTATCTTTCACCACGAAATGTAGGGTGAGCTGAGTTAACACATTTTACATTTGGTAGAAAGCTAGTGTCCTATTCCCTTAAAACAACACCGTCGTCACAACATCAAACATCCAAGGATTTTTACCTCGACCCAAAGGTCTAACCAGAGACCATATAATAGATCTATTATATGGTCTCTGGTCTAACTTACGGGTCTACCCAGTAGACATCAGTTGCTTGATAACGGTTTTAGCAGCTACGCCGAAACGGGGTGTCCCCAGTTTGCCAGCAGATATTTTTAAAGGTTTCAGGTCACTGAACCATGCTAATCTCTTGAAACAACAGGTGATACACTTTTTAGGCCTAAAATTATCCAGTTAGGCAGATACCGCTCATTAGGCTATGTGGGACTTCATGCCTCACTGGTTTTATGGGATTACGGTTCACCTTACCACTGCGCTGAGCCCGTGAACAGAGTTCACCTGAACTGACACTAACACGAGTGAGTCATTAAATTAATGATTGGTGTTATGTTTAAACTGAACACATCACTTATCTCGTTGACATATCAATCTGATAAGGTCATAACAGAACTACACAGAAATAACATTGATGTAGTTGCAGGGTCGTGGTTGTGTGAGACCTAAGAAAACAAATATCGCCAGCTTGAAGAACGGCTAGGGTAGACTGCTGCAAGATGATGTCGAGACTCCACTTGCTTACGGTGTGTCTCACCTTGTGGGACTATGAATAATGATGTATGCTTGTGATATTGTGTATAATGTGATATTTTATAATAATGTATGTTTGTATCATGGTGGTAGTGCTAATATTGCCTAATGGTTGTATTTCATAATACTGTTGATGAGATTGATGATGATGATAATATGTATATTGACATAAATGAATGAATGAAGTCACAGCGTCAATTTTATGGGCAGCCAAAATATCCTGGACCATATTACAAACGGAACAACCTGCCCTGCACGCTCATTCATGTGTGTCCTCGTATCCCAGGTAACCCCTGCTGCCTGCCTGCCGAAACGCCGCTTACAATATAATAAAGAAGTTGTATATCCATATAACTTTCTCCGTTGTTCAAATTATCATGGTCTCAACAGATATTGCATTGTCATAAGAATTCAAGAGAGATTTTCAAGTTATTGTGTTGTCATCCACATGTTGATTTAGCTGGTTTCTTCCTCATTTCCAATTTCATCATTCTGAGTTTCACCTTAGTTGAGTATTTCAGTGTGGCTCGCAAAGACGAGGTCACGGAGCGGAACGATGACGTTTAGTGTATCTCCGCGTTCAGTTACGTAATTTCCGCAAAGCGCCTGCGGCAATTTGCGTCGAAAAAGTCGTTGTGTCCCATCCGTTGGTCTTGTGTATTGGAGTTATACAGCCACGACTTTCAAGTGTATTTTGCTTTCCAAATATATACAATCCATTGATCACTCTGGGCTAGGTGTGAGATGTACAGGTGCTCGTGAGGGTGTTGTTTTAAAAGACTGACTGCGCTTATCGCGCAGCCAAATATCGTACATTCTAAGGAAATCTCGAATTGATTGTATTATAAGGTGTCGAAATGGTGTTAAATTCTCTTTTGTGCATCAACTTATTTGTCATGCAAAATTGGTGTGCATATATGTGTGATTGAACAACCCTGTTTACTGAGACAGGAATAGGAACTTTGACCTTTCTCAAGACGTGCACATTTATGCGTATATGCTCTTGAAAACCTTGTTTGGCAAGATGTGCTTTTCAATTTTGCTATTGTGTGCATGTTCATATTGTATTTCAGTTTTGAACATATGGTTTAAACATATTTATATTATCAGAGAATCTGGTTTGGTAAACAAGCAAAACATTGCTTTTATTAATACCTCACCGGTACATATAAAATATAACAGAATACACAAGAACTGGATAAACAAAACGTCAAATTAATTCCTATCATAAGTAGTAGCAAACTGTCACTGACACCTTCGGCTAGGTGGATAAAACGGGACGCAAAAATCCTCGAATACACCGCATCACAATAGTAAACAGAATTTATCTTAACGAATGTTTAAAGACAGACAGACAGCTAGACATAGTTTATCAAAGTGCCCCATGTATGTAAACAAGATATATAATACATATAACATAAACGCATAATGTTTTATATACATCCAGCCTTAACAGGCTTATGAAACACTGTTATCTAGAGGGTCAAAATATACATCATAGAAAGATTTTTATAAAACCATATTTATACATAACCTTAGGCAAAAATATCTTAAATCTCTCTTCATGTAAATATAGCTTGAAATTCAGTCATATATTTCACTAACAAGGTATTGACCAGTCGATTTGAACCACTGCTTCACGGTTTACTGACTGCCGTGGATGCACATTTTCAAGGGTACAGCTTCATTAAGCCTTATGCAACCAACCATAAAACGTGCTGTTTTAAGCGGTCTGTCTTTTTGGGAGGTCTATCTTATGTACATTCACGTGACACATAAATAAACTATTTTGTCTGTCTTATGGGAAGATACCGTTTTTTTCAATGGGGCGGGATATAAATGATTTATTCTGCCTAATGATTTTGTACAACACCACCCAAGCAGTGCACAACCGTGCACCCGGCATACATTGTAATTTGTTCGGTTGTAGAAAAAGTCATAGGGAAAAAGTAATAGATTTGGGTAGGAAAAACAAGTCATAGGAAAAAGTCATAAACTCAAAAAGGTCAGTATTGATGATGTATTTTTTTAACAAGTCATAACAATATTATCATCAACAGCACTACCACATTTGAACCTAACTTATAAAATTAATGTAATCATTCAAGTAAAATACATGACATCAGAAAATGCACTGTCATCATAACACTTTGATCTGCAACAGCACTACATCAGTCAGTTGTCCCAGCATATTTTTATTATATTTAACCGAATGTTCCAGCCAATGCCATGAAGAGTTTGGATCACAGTCTGACGGCCAGCGAGTCTTATATTAGCTGCTAGAAGGGAGCCATTTGAGTAAGAGCATTAACTGATAATCCCATGAGTTCATTAATCGCTGTGATATCGTCAAGCTCAAAGCTAGTTAAATAAACAATCAGGTGACTTGTGACTTTTAATCCCACAATCTGTTCATCTCTCCTGTTTTGATAAGATCCAATTGCTTAAAGCGTCACACTAAAGGAATAATTAACTTGAAAGTGAAATAGTATAAACAAAGTAAATAACTGGAGGACATGATGTTTTATAATAGTTATTCTTTCTATGTCTTTTTTTTCATGACTTTTTTCCTATGACTTTTTTCCGTCCACCATTTGTTCAAGGTCACGTGAATCAATCAGAGATGGACATTATTACATGAGGTAGGGTAAATGTGCATTGTACGTACGTGCTTAGGAACCTTGAACTTGCAGTTACATTTAATTATTTGCGTACAGATATTGGTCTAGAATAATTTATCGATTCGTTTAGTCTTGAAGATGTATTGATGCAGGGACTCCATTATGTTCTTGTTGACATTGTTGGTAGCTAGAGGTGTTCCTAATTTTCACAGTTTGGAGTGAGTGAGCGAGTAAGTTTAGTTTTAGGCTGCACTCAGCAATATTCCAGCTATATGGCGACGGTCTGTAAATAATCGAGTCTATACCAGACGATCCAGTGATCAACAAATTGAGCATCGATCTAAGCAGTTGGATGAGTCAGTTTAGTTTTACGCCACACTCAGCAATATTCCAACTATATGGCAGCGGTCTGTAAATAATCGAGCCTGGACCAGACAATCCAGTGATCAACAGCATGAACATCGATCAGCGCAATTGGGAACCGATGACATGTGTCAACCAAGCCAGCGAGCCTGACCACCCGATCCCGTTAGTCGCCTCTTACGATAAGCATGGGTTACTGAAGATCAATTCTAACCCGGATCTTCACGGGTTCGGCGCAATCGGGAACCGATGACATGTGTCAATCAAGCCAGCGAGCCTGACCACCCGATCCCGGTAGTCACCTTTTACGATAAGCATGGGTTACTGAAGGCCAATTCTGACCCGGACCTTTACGGGTTTCACAGTTTTGTCTTCTTGAGAGGGTACGTATGTCTAAAACATTTGAAGTAAATTTAGATACACCAGGTTTATAATAGTAGGATACTTGTGTTTTAAGTGATGGCTAAATTTGTGCACAGTCGCCAACGTATGAAAGGACCTTGTAAGTCCTTCTAGGGTGGGTGGGGTGAAGGGGTGGTATGGGAGCATTGAGGGGGGCAAGGCAGGCTGAGCGAGTGTAGTAATTGAGGGGCTATGGGCGGCCTTGACCGTGGAGTTTGTTATGGATGGTACTTGAGAGGCGGCGGGGGTCGGTGGTGGCTGTAGGCGCGCGGACCTCGGAGGAGACAGTAGTTGTTGGGAGGTAGAGTTGATGTGAAAAAATGAAGGAATATAGAGGCGCGCGGACCTCTGAGAAGACAGGTGGTTGGAGAGAGAGGTGAAGTTGTAGATGGCTTGATAGTGAGCAGAAAGTGGATCGAGATTGCCAGGTTGAGAGGTGGGCGCGGACGTCGGAGAGGACAGTCACGCACATATGGGTGAATTTGGAGTGACTACATACCAATCCGTGAAACAATTAAGTAATGAAACAATAGGCGAGAGCTTTCTGCACTCCAGCCTGACAACACCTCTCTCCAGCTCCCAGCCAGAGACCACAGCCAACCGCGCCAGCCTACCAAGCCTCCACCAACCAGCACAACTGCTAAGTATCTTTTTTTTTTCATAAAACCCACTAGGTTAAAACTAAACCATGGAACCCACCATGGGCTCCAAAACCTCCTACGCAAAAACCCTAACCTCTCCCCCCTTAAATCAACCCAAAACAAACCCCACCCAAACTGCAGCAAAAAACACCCAAAATAATGAGGACTACCCTCAATTGCCCCAACAAACTATCAACCCCATACCCCAACCTTCAACCCCCATCCAAACGTAAAGGGCTCAGTCACCTAACAACCCCCAAACAAACCCACCCCCAATCCAACTCAAACCAAAATCCAACAGTCACACTACTACTATTCGCAATGGTGCAGGGGTCCTCCTGTCCAAGGAACTATCCAAGGACAGGATTGGTACCTTCTTTGCCAGCCATGGCATAAAACTCACCACAATTAAACCATTCGGGCGAGGGTACCTAATTAAATTTCTAAACCAAACCGCCGCCACACTCGCCCGAACCAAATTTCCAAAAATCCACGGCGTCCAAATTTCATACCAAACCCCCCTCTGGGAAACTCAATCCCGTGGGACTATACTGTTCTCCCCTAAGGAGGACGATCTCCAATACTACCTTACCGAAGCAAACAAAATCTCTAACCAACCCAAAATCCTATCGGCATCACGCATCACGCGCACCGCTTCGGAGGGTAGTAAAATAAATACCAGGGTAGTCATTTTAACTTTCGGCACCCCAAACCTACCGTCCCACATTCACTTCGGCGCATACACTAGGTCAGTACAACAATGCGCAAAACGGTTAACCCAATGCCTTAACTGCCTAAAATACAACCACACAACCTCTGAATGCACCGCTCCCAAACGCTGTACCACATGTGGAAGCGGACAGTGTAGTGGCGAGGACAGTCCCAACTGCATCTCCTACTGCATCTTCTGTCAATCCCATGGGCATACTTCAGCAAGCAGCCAGTGTCCATTCAAAATACATAAAAAAGGTCTTAAACCCCAAAATATACCCTAACTATAACCCTAAAACTAGGCAAAATAACCCTCCCCACCCTCACCTCTTTCCCTCCTCCCCACCCCAAACCCCCATTTCCCCATCCCTTCCACACCCCTCCAGTCCCATCTACTCCCCCCACCCACCCTGCCCCAAGCTGGTCGTACCAACCCCCTCCCAAGGTTCAACCAACCCACCGCCAAAACCCAACCCTCCCACCACCACCCGCCCCAAAACCCATCCCATCCCCAAGCCCAACCCCCTCCACCCTCCCCTCCACAACGTCTAAGCCTTCCTGCTCCCAACCCCCGGCTAAACGTTCCCTATCCTACCCCCAACATCCCCCAACCAAACACCAAATAACCAACAAACAAAAACAACCAAATCCAAACCAACCTTTAAAACTACCAAACTACTAAGCTCAAAAATTAACTACTCCCCCTTTGCCAAAAACACCACCTCTAACAAATTAGTTATATTCATAGCCACAGTAGCTTCAACCCCCAATATATCAACTCGCAAAATATTTAAACTAGCAAAAAAACTTAACTTAACCACCCTGGTGCCCCACCAACTCACCACCCAAGTAAATAACCTTAAAGCCCAAATTCAATAAAACCATGGGTAGGGCCTACCTCTATCAAATAATCCTTGCAATAAACCTAATATTAACATTCATGCAAATAATACAATGGAACGCGGGTGGGCTCCCGTCCCACGGCAACGAATTAAAAGCCCTTACCAAGCTAAAACAAATAACCCCCCAAGTCATCCTAATTCAGGAAACCCACTTCGGGCCCAAAAGTAATTATAACCTCCCAGGATACACAACAATCAGGAAAGATAGGCCTAAAATCCGCCCAGGCCGCAGCTCAGGTGGCTTAGCCTTCTTCATACAAAATGAGTTAAACCATAACACCTTCGAAGTAAACACTCCTAACCTAGAGGCTCAGGGTATAACTTTAACATACGAAAACAAAAAACTAAACCTAATTAACATATACCATAGAATAACACAAAACTTCAAATAGAGGACCTAAACTACCTACAAAATCTAACCTCCGGCCCCACAATATTCCTAGGCGATTTTAACGCTCACCACCCCAACTGGGGAATAAACGATAAAACCGATCCCAGTGGTGAACTACTCGCCAACTGGATCACAAATAACGATTATGTAATCCATAATACAAATATCCCAACTAGGTTTGACGCACACCATAACACCTTCTCAGCAATAGACTTAACAATCACCACCCGGAAATAGCAAGTGATATTGAGTGGGCAGTATTCGATGACTCCTGGGGTAGTGACCATTTCCCCATATCCATAAACATAAATAACCTTATACCATCCCCCCAACATACTGAAAATCAAACCCCTAACCCAAAATTCTTCTTCAACAAGGCGGACTGGAATAAATTCACAAATAACTGTAAACAAATCAACCCAGAAAGCCTTGAAAATAAAGACCCCCAAATCTTCTCGGATAATCTAACCAACACAATAATTAAAATAGCTAAGGACTCTATTCCCTTTGCCATTCCCAAAATAAACAAACCCTCAGTCCCGTGGTGGACCGAGGAAATCAAATTAGCCCGCAAAAAAACGTAAATCAGCCCTAAACAAGGCTAAACGTAACAAAAACCTACTACCCCAAGCCAGGCAAATCAAAAACCAGGTCCATGCATTAATTAAGGACACTAAACAAAAACACTGGGAAAACTTCTGTCAGGGCTTCAATAACAAAACAAACTCTAAACAATTATGGGATCAACTTAAACTAATCCGGGGGGGCAAGCGCCGTAGCAAAATACCCCCAATTAACAATAAAAAACACCCCAAACAAAAAGCTAATATGTTAGCCGCTCACTTCTCCCAAGCCAGTAGCAATAAAAACAATAGTGACACCTTTAAAACAAACAAAAATAAAATCCCCCCAATTCCTAAACAAACAATAGACAATAAACCCATTAACCAACCCTTCACTATGGAGGAACTCCAATTTGTTCTAAACAATAAAAAAAAGGGCACCGCCCCAGGTCTGGATCTTACATCCTACCAAATCATTAATAGATTACCCACTAATCTAAAAAACATCCTCCTTAAACTCTACAACCTCATATGGCAGGCAGGTAAACTACCTCATAACTGGAAACAGGCTTTAGTTATACCGGTCCCAAAACCAAACAAACCACCAACCGACCCAAACTCCTATAGACCCATCTCCCTAACCTCCAACTTATGCAAAATAATGGAAGCTATGGTCAAAAACCGTTTGGAACACCACCTAAAACAAAATCCATTAAAACAAGACCAAAGTGGCTTCACTTCTGGTAAGTCAACCCTAAATAACCTAGCTCGGTTAGAACAGGAAATAAAAACAGGACAATTAAATAAACACTACACCATAGGTATATTCTTAGATTTCTCAAAAGCCTTCGATATGGTATGGCATAACGGGCTAATCTCAAAACTACTTAATAAAGGTCTCACAGGCAACATAATAAATTACATTCAAGATTTCCTAAAAGATAGACAAATAACTGTCGGGGTTGAAAACTTCCATTCGGATAACTTTAACCTCGAAAATGGCACCCCACAAGGCAGCATCCTAAGCCCCACTCTCTTCAATATAATGGTAGACGACCTATTCGAGGGCGTCTCCCCAAAAGTAAATACATCAAAATTCGCAGACGACAGCTCACTATGGGTCCGCTGCAATAACCCAACAACAGCATACAAATTACTCCAAAAAAGCACTAAATAAAGTCGACCAATGGGCCGACAAATGGGGATTTAAACTTAATGCAGATAAAACTACAGGCGTAGTCTTTAAACACAAATCTATGGCACCAATCTACCCCAACCTATACCTCAAAAAAAACAACAAATAAACTTCGAAAAACAAACAAAATTCCTAGGGCTAATCTTCGACCAACATCTAACGTGGGAACCCCACATAAACTATCTAACAAATAGGTGCTCCAAAGACCTTAATGTCATGCGAGCAATCTCCGGCACCAGCTGGGGAGCAAACAAACAAACTTTAATGCAAATATATACAGCCCTAATCAGATCCAAACTAGATTACGGCTCCCCTATCTATAACTCCCTCAAACCTTCCCTAAACGCAAAACTTAACCAAATTCAACTACAAGCCCTAAAAGTAGCCACCCGCACCCAAAAAGGCACCTCATTAGAAGCCCTTCTGGCGCTAACGGGAGAAATCCCATTAAACCTAAGAAGAGACCAACTAACATTAAATTTCTGGGCCGCGTCCACGCAGGACCCATTAATACAACAAATACTCAAACAAAAATACCCCCCACAAAAAAACTAGCATTAATAAAAAAACACCCTTTAACGGCCCCCATTTCAATCCGCATAAACAACCTCATACAAAATACAAACCTACAAAATACTACTCTACCCAACAAACCCACAAACATCCCCTACATCCCACAACTCCCAACACCCCACATCAACACCCACCTCCACCTCATCACAACCAAACAAAATCCAAACCAAACAAAAACAACCGCACTACACTACATCCACCACAATTGGTCTGACTGGTGCCACATATACACAGACGGGTCCAAGGATCCATCTGCATGCACCACAGCAATAGGCATCCACCTCTCACAACCCACCCAAGCATCACAATCACATCGCCTTCCCAATAATCAATCGGTCTTTACGGCCGAACTAATGGCAATACTGGTAGCCCTTAAACAACCAATAATAAACCAACAAAACAAAATATTAATATTATCTGATTCCCTCAGCGCCCTTCAGGCACTAAAAAACAAAACTACCAAAAACCGCAGTGACATTATCTCCCAAATACTTAACACTATCCAAAACCTAAACCAAAAAGGTAAAACAATCAAACTACTCTGGGTCCCCGCCCACGTAGGTATATTCGGTAACGAAAAGGCGGACTCAGCAGCTAAACAGGGACTAACATTAAACAACGTAACTCTTCCAATATTCCACTCAAAACAGGAAATTAAAAGCCTTATTAAAAGACACTTTAAACTACAATGGCAAAAACAATATGCTAATTCTTCTACCGCCAAACACACCAAAAATATTTTACCCATCCCCTTATCCAAATACAAAAAATACCATAAAAACCAAAATATAGATAGGGCCATTACTAAATTACAATCAGGCCATACTAAGCTAAATTCCCTCCTTAACAAAATCAAAATTAAATCCAACCCAAACTGCCCACACTGCAATCACCCAGAAACAATCACCCACATACTCACTCAATGCCCCCACTACAACCTACAACGCAGCATCCTACAAACAACACTCATCAATAACAAAATCAATCCAAATGAAATAAATCAAATACTAAACCCTCTAAACCAAACCCAAATATTCACAGCCTTAGGCACCTACCTAAAGATTCAGGCCTCCTGGCCCGTATCTAAAATCATATATAAAAATTAAACATACCACAAATCCAAAAAAAAAAAAAATCACTAAATCACTAAATTAAATACCAAACCTCCTTACCTCCCCCTCTCTCCCTACCATATTATTCCAAATTCAAAATTTCAAAATTCCCAACTTTTAGGCTATAAATTCAAAAATCACCCTTTTTCTTATATTTTCAGGCCCTTCAGTAAAGCCCCAAGTGCGAAATCAGCCCCGCTGGAAGCGCTTGTAAAATCTCCCAAGCAACCAACCAGCGAGAGCTTTCAATACAACTGATAGCTCATGACAGGTAATTAATGACAGATGGTCGGATTGGGGTGTGCTGATAGCTATAGTCCGGGAAAGCCACTTTTAAGAGAACAAGAGTTGAAAATGGTTTGGCTCAACCGGCAATGGGTATGGTTGAGTGATCGTGTGAAAGTGGGTCTCCCGGCAATTCGCTATTAGCTAATCCATGTTACCGTAAATAATCCAGATTTTTTAATGTCTCTCTAAGTTAGTCAAATTAAGTCAAAATGAGTTGAAATTTGTGTCATGATGCTTTTAAACATACACTCATTCATTTACAACCTCCCAAACATGACTTCTGATCGAAATTATACATTCTCGCCCATGGGCCAACCTCTTTTTCGCCCATGGGCGAGATTTTTTAATATCGCTCTAAGTTAGTCAAATTAAGTCAATATGAGTTGACTTTTGTTTCATGATACTTATAAACATACACTCATTCATTTACAACCTCCAAAACATGGAAAACATATACTTTGAATAAAAGTAAATATTCTCGCCCATGGGCCAACCTATTTTTCGCCCATGGGCGAGATTTTTTAACATCCATCTAAGTTAGTCGAACTAAGTCAATATGAGTTGAATTTTGTTTCATGGTACTTATAAACATACACTCATTCATTTACAACCTCCAAAACATGGAAAATCATGTATTTTAGTAAAAGCCAATATTCTCGCCCATGGGCCAAATTTTTTAACATCGCTCTAAGTTAGTCAAATGGAGTCAAAATGAGTTGAAATTTGTTTCAAGGTACTTATAAACATACACTCATTCATTTACAACCTCCAAAACATGGAAAATCACGTATTTTGAGTAAAAGTCAATATTCTCGCCCATGGGCCAAAATGTGTTTCGCCCATGGGCGAGATTTTTTAATATCGTTCTAAGTTAGTCGAATTAAGTCAAAATGAGTTGAATTTTGTTTCATGATACTTATAAACATACACTCATTCATTTACAACCTCCAAAACATGGAAAATCATGTATTTTGAGTAAAAGTCAATATTCTCGCCCATGGGCCAACCTATTTTTCGCCCATGGGCGAGATTTTTTAATATCGCTCTATGTTAGTCGAATTAAGTCAATGTGAGTTGAATTTTGTTTCATGGTACTTATAAACATACACTCATTCATTTACAACCTCCAAAACATGGAAAATCATGTATTTGAGTAAAAGTCAATATTCTCGCCCATGGGCCAAAATGTGTTCCGCCCATGGGCGAGATTTTTTAGCATCCATCTAAGTTAGTCGAATTAAGTCAATATGAGTTGAATTTTGTTTCAAGGTACTTATAAACATACACTCATTCATTTACAACCTCCAAAACATGGAAAATCATGTATTTGGTTAAAAGCCAATATTCTCGCCCATGGGCCAAAATGTTTTTCGCCCATGGGCGAGATTTTTTAATATCGCTCTAAGTTAGTCAAATTAAGTTAAAATGAGTTGAAATTTGTGTCATGATGCTTATAAACATACACTCATTCATTTACAACCTCAAAACATGGGAAAACATGTATTTTGAGTAAAAGTAAATATTCTCGCCCATGGGCCAACCTATTTTTCGCCCATGGGCGAGATTTTTTAATATCGTTTTAAGTTAGTCGAATTAAGTCAATATGAGTTGAATTTTGTTTCATGGTACTTATAAACATACACTCATTCATTTACAACCTCCAAAACATGGAAAACATATATATTTGAGTAAAAGTCAATATTCTCGCCCATGGGCCAAAATACACTCATTTTTCGCCCATGGGCGAGATTTTTAATATCGCTCTAAATTAGTCGAATTAAGTCAAAATGAGTTGAATTTTTGTTTCATGATGCTTATAAACATACACTCATTCATTTACAACCTCCAAAACATGAATTCTGATCGAAAGTAAATTAAATTCTCGCCCATGGGCTTTAAGTATTGTCTTTCTCCTACACCCTCAAGTCGTGTCAAAATTATGGCCTGCCCATGGGCGAGCGAGTTTAAATTTAAAGTTTTCGTAAAAGAAATTTTTTCATTTTTCATCCTTGGCATATATTCATAACCACTGCATGTTTAATTTGGTCAAATCCCTTGTCAGAAAGTGCCCACAGTGCAGAGAGTTTCTGGACTTTTGTGAGTCAGAATTCAGTTGTGACGTAGAACATATTGAATATCAATAATACAGTTTATGTTGGTAAACATGGTGGCAAAATCATATATTAAGAGTAAATGGCATTTGTCGTCAATGTCCTAGGTACTCAGAGGGAATATTCAGGATCGAACACCAACCACCTACTTTAATATACGATCATAACAGATCTGAGATCTCTTTCCACGTTGTTCCATATCTATTAACTCCCTACAGTTCTACAGGAAAGAGAGACACTGAAAACCTCATTTATGTAGACCTAAGGTGGATCTATGTGAGCTAAACATGCATCTTAATCACTTAAAATATATATTAAATAAAATAGTTCCACATTCTATGTAACACAGAAATAATTATTTGCAGACCATTTTCGGGGGTTGTTAAAAGTGTATCATATTCGGGACATACCTAAACTCGGACAGCTGCAAATGTGCCCGGAGAAGTGTCCCTTATATACTGGACAAAATAAGTTAGGGATATTGGTATTTTTATGATTGATTTTTTATCAGTGTGTCAATGAATAAATAGATCATTATTCATAATTGCAAAACTTACATATATCCCTAACTATTTTTGTCCAGTATACTTACCCGCTATACTGTGTAGTTACCCGGACACATCTTCAATGTAGAACTCTCGTTGTTTAATACCATGCAACACCTGTCAGTTCCCACACATCTGTATCATCAATCACATCATCAAAACCAAACGTGTTTGTATCTCCGTGTGGCAACATTCCTCACTACTTAAGGAGTTGGCTGGATCACGTTGTAGGAAAACATGCCGTCTTTATCAGCGTCTGAACGCAGTATTAAATCTAGACACAGAACTACTTACATGCCATGTACCAATCTTGTTGTATAAATTCTTCCCTCGCTGAACCAAAGAACATATTACCAGTCTGTGTTGATGTCAGTATGTATATAAGGGGTGAGAAAGAATAGTTATCGTGTTCTACTTGTCAAATAAAACTAATTCACATTGTCTGTATCATTAGTTTCTTCTGATATTATTTGATACATACCCTGGAAGTCGTTTTTAGGTGAGTAAAAGAGTGAAAACGGTTTAAATAATAAATTATTAAGATAAACCACTTTAACGATAAAATATAACAGACATGAATGAAGAAAGCTTTTCCCACATTGCATTTTGAAATCGTGGACCATTTTATTCTAACTATATCAGCCACTTGTAATATTTTGTACACATTCATAATGAGTGGTTAATATAGAGCAGCCTTTTGGCCGATCCCTGTCATTTAGGGGCACCTGATGTAGGTCAATTAAGGACCCCCCTGTTCTGTATCTCCGTCAATAAAAGCAGCCTCTCTACCGATCTCTGCATATCAAGTACCTTCTCTTGTACAGTTTCTAACAGTTTAGGGCACTGATCATCTCTCACATGACCAAAAGGAAAAGTGGCACCACCTGACCGTTAGAGGCGAACATATGGATAGGCTGATTTGTAGGCTGTTCCCCGATTTTTCCTCACAATATTTATCACAGGATTTTCTGGTCCACCCTTCTTGTCTACATACATCTGTCACACAGCTGGGGTATTTCTGAATGACAAATTCTCACAGTATCCATACATTACATGGTGTTTGTCACCACACATGGAGCGACCCGTGAAGAAACGGGGTTGAATAGGTCTTCAGCAACCCATGTGCTTGCTATAAAAGGCGACTATGCTTGTCGTAAGAGGCGACTAACGGGATCGGGTGGTCAGGCTCGCTGACTTGGTTGACACATGTCATCGGTTCCCAATTGCGCAGATCGATGCTCATGTTGTTGATCATTGGGTTGTCTGGTCCAGACTCGATTATATACAGACCGCTGCCATATAGCTGGGATATTGCTGAGTGCAGCGTAAAACTAAACTCACTCACTCACTCACACATGGAGCCGCTTTAGTAGTGTGATTCGTACGGTTAAGCAGAAATAACACCACAAGGAACACGTCAAATACTACACAATCCCTTGGTCTGTAAATGGAAGAAACATTGGATAGAGGTAAGTATAAAATTAGTATTGACGTATTAAATATTCTATTCACACTTTGCTAAGGATCAAATCATTGATTCAAAAGAAAACTATCACGTGGGGTCAAATTTGGTTTAAATTATCTAAGCCTATTGTAAGCACGGATCCAAGTTTGACAGGCGTTGTGTTCTTGCCAATGACCCGTGCCATAATTTGAAAAATGGTTAGTTGGTGCCATGAAAACCATTTTTATGGTTACTTATGTATCAAGTGCGTACAGTTAGCTTAAAGTGGCTGTTTTCCTAAAGATGTGTTACCATATCATTATTTGTCAAGTTTTCAATGGATACAATTTCAAATTTTAAATCTACGTTTAAGTAAATTTGCGAATTTTTGTGATCCTTTGAAATGCAATTATTACGGTCGTCGATACCAACTCTGATAAACATGGTCCGTGTACATGCGATAACAAATATGTCCTGACTTATTAAAACATCAGTGTTACAGATAGGAGGTGCTTTGATGTTAAAGCCAATCGGCGTGTAAATTTCCTCTGTCGGTTTTTAAAGTCTATTTGGCATGTTTGTAACGGCCGAGCAGTCAGTCGTTCAGACCTACATGTTGTCGTAGTGCCGGACAGTTCCTCAGGTCTGCATGTATGCACGCCTTCAAGCTGTTTAGTCCAAATCTCTTTGTCGGTCAATGTGTTCCTAGGTTAGGCAGTTAGTGGTTTGGATCTACATGGTGGTGAGTGAGTTCTTAGGATATGCAGGTTAGCCATTCACATCTACATGTATTCTAACGAAGTGGTTATTTGTAATTGGAATCATCTTTGACAGATTACTGTCTCGTGAACACAAAACAGTCTCATCAGGCCCTTGTACACGTGTGTTGCCTTCCTTCGACACAGGAGCTTCACGATGTAGTAAATAGAGGATATTATATCAGTGCCCATGTCATACTAAGTTTACGACACGAGTGCCTTAATGTTGGTATTTCCCGAGCGAGAGCGAGGGATATACCGATATTTAGGCACGAGCGTCGTAAACATAGTTTGATATGGGCACGAATATAATATTCTGTTTATAACCGTCAAATTGTGGAAAATAACCTAAAGCTACTTTCAAACATAGGCTGTCTACCCGCCTTCGCCGAATGTAGAACTGAACGTCACAGAAGAAACGTGACGTCATAGCATTGTTCATGACGTCACGGCACCATGACAAAGTGATATTTTGCCCTAGGGCATCGTATGAAAAATATGAACCGCGATATGTTCGCCCTCGTAGG
The DNA here is from genome assembly GCF_003918875.1 of Haliotis rubra. Taxonomy (NCBI): domain Eukaryota; kingdom Metazoa; phylum Mollusca; class Gastropoda; order Lepetellida; family Haliotidae; genus Haliotis; species Haliotis rubra. The sequence continues at coordinate 99,117 of NW_025767182.1, forward strand.
TAATAATTCACCATACATTCGCCTCCAGTACCCCCTTTCAAAGGGCTGAACCATGCCAGTTCGAAATACTTCACTGTATTTGTAGACTACGAGTACTTGATATTTTCCCCTATTGCTCAAGCGAGTAATTTGAAAGGATGGTTATCTTCGTGCCGTTTGAACCGGGATAACACGAAACTATTTTGAGAACGTCTCAAGTATATTTGTCATAATGACACGAGAAATAACGCTGGAGAGAGAATCTAGAATAGTGTGGGAGTTACGTCATGTTTCGCCAAATTCCAATCATATCCCAATTCATATCTAATGATACTTCAAACAATGTCCCCATGTGGAGGACGTGCCAGGCTATTCACTGAGCGAGCCAACCTTAACACCGTGTTTACGGGAAACTCTCTTCGTGTCCTCAAGGGTTTTTTTGCAGACCTCTGGGTCAGACAGGAGTCGTGAAACACATCGTAATGAACACTGAGAATAGTTTCATGTTCCAACTTGTATCCCGATCTCTAATCTGTTTGGACACATTTTCCATTGTCATATCCGATGGTGCCAAACTTCTTTCAAATGCAACCACTGTCCGAGTATAGGTTTCCATGTTTCCATGTAGTGTATATTATTGTGACGAAGGTCTATTCGAATGTGTTGACGTGAATCACAGGTAATGCTGCATTGCTGCTCTGGTTCACCTTCACTCATTCAGCCAATACTTGCCTGCTGTTTACTAATGTTTGCTTGATTTCGACAAACGGGTGGTTCAGTCGTCCCTGTGGTGTTCCGGGAAAAAGAAATCAATTACCTGAATATGTTTCTTCCAGCCATAATTTTGATAGCAGACGTATTTCAGATATAACGTATTTTACATCAATTCCAACAAAATCAGTAAATAAGCTATCGTTTCACTACAGTTTTGATCTATAGATCACTTTATTGTCTGGCTTGTGTACAGGCTGCTCTCGCATGGTAGGAGTGCTGAGGTGCAGCTTCAGTCAATACATACTTAACTTAATTGCATTTGTTTCGGTGGATAATGAAGACTGTTTATTCTCTTGCATGGGCATTATAACTCTTTTGTTTCACCCATGTCGTGAACGTCTAAGAGATGCATCATTTCGGGCTTTACTCGCTCACCAAGCAGTCATATCACCAGAGCAATGTTGACATCAGTACTTAATCCAACTCACTCACTTTTGTTCAGAAATATGGAAATGAACACGCCAAAGATATATATTTAAATTGGTGATTTACATTGACGAAACGCATGTACATTCAGATTTTGAATATACTGAAAAGGAATCCCCAAAGCTCAGCTAGCATTTCGAATACACCATCCGACAATGAAACTGCAAGTGAAAATGACACATGATCCGCGAATTCCATTTACTGAATCTTTGACATTAAGAAATATGAGATTGTCTTCACACCGAGTCTCGGGGGTAAAATATTATATCGCCACTCAACTTATACATTCTGGACAAGGTGGTCTCAAGTTGGGTAATTTTGCCCTCGTGTCAATGAAAACGATCCATATTGAGATCTCACATCTCCAGTCCAGAGTGTGTGTAATTGGGCAACAGAACGGATGGATGCGCTCTTGGTGTTGGCGCCAAATTGCAGAAACTATAAAATAATACGAACATACATGAAATTAGAGAATGCAATCAATATTTTAGAATCCTGAACATACCACAAGTGAGAAGATCAATGTTACTACACACAATATTAAGCTCTTTGCCTGGTTTGAACAACATAATGTACAGCTCATACACTGTTCCTGGGAAAGGATTTAGGTGTTAGTGAATTTACTAACTTTGATCTTTTGCTACGCCGCAGCATTACGTTTAAAGATTTGTATGTAGAATGTGGTGCCTGAATTCTTGACATAACTAAAACTATGAGTTGGGTGGAAATCATGTCAATAGTCTGTGTATTCTCACCAATATGGACCACGTCTTAGTGGAGTAGATTCCGATAACGTCCACAGAAGCACTACAGCGTAAACAGGATTACGTTCATTCAATACGACTTGCACTTTGACTGAAAATACCTCTTTGGTTTTAGAACTCAGAGCATACTGATGACAGACCAGGAATCTCAGATTCGAACCCAAAACCAAAGTTCCCTAGTAGCTAAATGACGCACCTCATCACTTGGATATTCACTTGCAAACCATATACCTCTTACATCGCTCCAGAAAAAAGTCCTGGAAATCCTGAAACTAAATAGAGCTACCAAATTAAACCGGACATCTATGTCGGGCGTAACATGATTGTACTTTCTGTCAGTCATTAGTTCATATTTGTTCTTTTCAAGATGCACAATGAAGGTGTATGTTGAGTCATGTAGAACAATGGCCATGATCATGGATATATATACTCATGGAAACAAATAAGGGAACACATGAACTTTGTTGGACTTAATGGTAAATAGAGGCAGAACAGAAATGTCCATACCAAAATCTGAAATATCTTGTCCCTTATGTAATTCTTCAGTAGAAGATGAAGTACATTTACCCTTGACTGTCCATTTTATGAAGATTTACGTTACAAGTATATCCCAGAACGTTATCTATCGAAACCATCACTGATAGCTTTTACCAGTTTATTTACAACTAATAATGAATCCACCCTACGTAATTTAGTTCTCTATGTTAAATATGCATTTATTCGTCGTAACGAGCACTTACAACTAATAATGCCCTAATATATATCACCACAACATGTATTGCAACTCTGTATGTAACTCTCTCGTATAAGGGCCGGTTGCCTAAAATACAATAAACGATTGTCTTTTCTTGAAAGTACAAGTGTTCCTTTATTTATTTCCAGAATTTCACTCTCAGTGCAATACATACCTTGTAAAGAAACCTGGAAACGAATAAAGGAACACTTGTACTTTAATGTGTTCCCTTATTTGTTTCCATGAGTATATGTATGAAAATATAGTTCGTGTTAGCAAAACAATCTGCCATTGCACTCCAGCGTATGCACCCGATGCCATAAACTTCGGGCACATACAAAAAGCATGAGCTGAAACATTAAAAAGTAACACATTTTGTAAAGTATTTTATGTTCTCACACAGCGCCTTATTTCTTAATTCTTAAGAGACCAATCCACAGGCATATCAAACTTCATTCATTGTAATTGCATTCGAACCACTCCCGCTGTATCACGTTTTAACCTAATGTTCTTCTACAGCAGTGCTTGAATATGTGGGCACAGTCGAGTTTCAGAAAGACACATCCGTTGAGTCTGAATAAATATGTAATGAAAACATCAGTGTTACAGATAGGAGGTGCTTTGATGTTAAAGCCAATCGGCGTGTAAATTTCCTCTGTCGGTTTTTAAAGTCTATTTGGCATGTTTGTAACGGCCGAGCAGTCAGTCGTTCAGACCTACATGTTGTCGTAGTGCCGGACAGTTCCTCAGGTCTGCATGTATGCACGCCTTCAAGCTGTTTAGTCCAAATCTCTTTGTCGGTCAATGTGTTCCTAGGTTAGGCAGTTAGTGGTTTGGATCTACATGGTGGTGAGTGAGTTCTTAGGATATGCAGGTTAGCCATTCACATCTACATGTATTCTAACGAAGTGGTTATTTGTAATTGGAATCATCTTTGACAGATTACTGTCTCGTGAACACAAAACAGTCTCATCAGGCCCTTGTACACGTGTGTTGCCTTCCTTCGACACAGGAGCTTCACGATGTAGTAAATAGAGGATATTATATCAGTGCCCATGTCATACTAAGTTTACGACACGAGTGCCTTAATGTTGGTATTTCCCGAGCGAGAGCGAGGGATATACCGATATTTAGGCACGAGCGTCGTAAACATAGTTTGATATGGGCACGAATGTAATATTCTGTTTATAACCGCCAAATTGTGGAAAATAACCTAAAGCTACTTTCAAACATAGGCTGTCTACCCGCCTTCGCCGAATGTAGAACTGAACGTCACAGAAGAAACGTGACGTCATAGCATTGTTCATGACGTCACGGCACCATGACAAAGTGATATTTTGCCCTAGGGCATCGTATGAAAAATATGAACCGCGATATGTTCGCCCTCGTAGGTAATAATTCACCATACATTCGCCTCCAGTACCCCCTTTCAAAGGGCTGAACCATGCCAGTTCGAAATACTTCACTGTATTTGTAGACTACGAGTACTTGATATTTTCCCCTATTGCTCAAGCGAGTAATTTGAAAGGATGGTTATCTTTCGTGCCGTTTGAACCGGGATAACACGAAACTATTTTGAGAACGTCTCAAGTATATTTGTCATAATGACACGAGAAATAACGCTGAGAGAGAATCTAGAATAGTGTGGGAGTTACGTCATGTTTCGCCAAATTCCAATCATATCCCAATTCATATCTAATGATACTTCAAACAATGTCCCCATGTGGAGGACGTGCCAGGCTATTCACTGAGCGAGCCAACCTTAACACCGTGTTTACGGGAAACTCTCTTCGTGTCCTCAAGGGTTTTTTTGCAGACCTCTGGGTCAGACAGGAGTCGTGAAACACATCGTAATGAACACTGAGAATAGTTTCATGTTCCAACTTGTATCCCGATCTCTAATCTGTTTGGACACATTTTCCATTGTCATATCCGATGGTGCCAAACTTCTTTCAAATGCAACCACTGTCCGAGTATAGGTTTCCATGTTTCCATGTAGTGTATATTATTGTGACGAAGGTCTATTCGAATGTGTTGACGTGAATCACAGGTAATGCTGCATTGCTGCTCTGGTTCACCTTCACTCATTCAGCCAATACTTGCCTGCTGTTTACTAATGTTTGCTTGATTTCGACAAACGGGTGGTTCAGTCGTCCCTGTGGTGTTCCGGGAAAAAGAAATCAATTACCTGAATATGTTTCTTCCAGCCATAATTTTGATAGCAGACGTATTTCAGATATAACGTATTTTACATCAATTCCAACAAAATCAGTAAATAAGCTATCGTTTCACTACAGTTTTGATCTATAGATCACTTTATTGTCTGGCTTGTGTACAGGCTGCTCTCGCATGGTAGGAGTGCTGAGGTGCAGCTTCAGTCAATACATACTTAACTTAATTGCATTTGTTTCGGTGGATAATGAAGACTGTTTATTCTCTTGCATGGGCATTATAACTCTTTTGTTTCACCCATGTCGTGAACGTCTAAGAGATGCATCATTTCGGGCTTTACTCGCTCACCAAGCAGTCATATCACCAGAGCAATGTTGACATCAGTACTTAATCCAACTCACTCACTTTTGTTCAGAAATATGGAAATGAACACGCCAAAGATATATATTTAAATTGGTGATTTACATTGACGAAACGCATGTACATTCAGATTTTGAATATACTGAAAAGGAATCCCAAAGCTCAGCTAGCATTTCGAATACACCATCCGACAATGGAAACTGCAAGTGAAAATGACACATGATCCGCGAATTCCATTTACTGAATCTTTGACATTCAGAAATATGAGATTGTCTTCACACCGAGTCTCGGGGTAAAATATTATATCGCCACTCAACTTATACATTCTGGACAAGGTGGTCTCAAGTTGGGTAATTTTGCCCTCGTGTCAATGAAAACGATCCATATTGAGATCTCACATCTCCAGTCCAGAGTGTGTGTAATTGGGCAACAGAACGGATGGATGCGCTCTTGGTGTTGACGCCAAATTGCAGAAACTATAAAATAATACGAACATACATGAAATTAGAGAATGCAATCAATATTTTAGAATCCTGAACATACCACAAGTGAGAAGATCAATGTTACTACACACAATATTAAGCTCTTTGCCTGGTTTGAACAACATAATGTACAGCTCATACACTGTTCCTGGGAAAGGATTTAGGTGTCAGTGAATTTACTAACTTTGATCTTTTGCTACGCCGCAGCATTACGTTTAAAGATTTGTATGTAGAATGTGGTGCCTGAATTCTTGACATAACTAAAACTATGAGTTGGGTGGAAATCATGTCAATAGTCTGTGTATTCTCACCAATATGGACCACGTCTTAGTGGAGTAGATTCCGATAACGTCCACAGAAGCACTACAGCGTAAACAGGATTACGTTCATTCAATACGACTTGCACTTTGACTGAAAATACCTCTTTGGTTTTAGAACTCAGAGCATACTGATGACAGACCAGGAATCTCAGATTCGAACCCACAACCAAAGTTCCCTAGTAGCTAAATGACGCACCTCATCACTTGATATTCACTTGCAAACTATATACCTCTATCATCGCTCCAGAAATAAAGTTATGGAAATCCTGAAACTAAATAGAGCTACCAAATTAAACCGGACATCTATGTCGGGCGTAACATGATTGTACTTTCTGTCAGTCATTAGTTCATATTTGTTTGTTTCAAGATGCACAATGAAGGTGTATGTTGAGTCATGTAGAACAATGGCCATGATCATGGATATATATACTCATGGAAACAAATAAGGGAACACATGAACTTTGTTGGACTTAATGGTAAATAGAGGCAGAACAGAAATGTCCATACCAAAATCTGAAATATCTTGTCCCTTATGTAATTCTTCAGTAGAAGATGAAGTACATTTACCCTTGACTGTCCATTTTATGAAGATTTACGTTACAAGTATATCCCAGAACGTTATCTATCGAAACCATCACTGATAGCTTTTACCAGTTTATTTACAACTAATAATGAATCCACCCTACGTAATTTAGTTCTCTATGTTAAATATGCATTTAATCGTCGTAATGAGCACTTACAACTAATAATGCCCTAATATATATCACCACATGTATTGCAACTCTGTATGTAACTCTCTCGTATAAGGGCCGGTGGCCTAAAATACAATAAACGATTGTCTTGTCTTGTCTTGAAAGTACAAGTGTTCCTTTATTTATTTCCAGAATTTCACTCTCAGTGCAATACATACCTTGTAAAGAAACCTGGAAACGAATAAAGGAACACTTGTACTTTAATGTGTTCCCTTATTTGTTTCCATGAGTATATGTATGAAAATATAGTTCGTGTTAGCAAAACAATCTGCCATTGCACTCCAGCGTATGCACCCGATGCCATAAACTTCGGGCACATACAAAAAGCATGAGCTGAAACATTAAAAAGTAACACATTTTGTAAAGTATTTTATGTTCTCACACAGCGCCTTATTTCTTAATTCTTAAGAGACCAATCCACAGGCATATCAAACTTCATTCATTGTAATTGCATTCGAACCACTCCCGCTGTATCACGTTTTAACCTAATGTTCTTCTACAGCAGTGCTTGAATATGTGGGCACAGTCGAGTTTCAGAAAGACACATCCGTTGAGTCTGAATAAATATGTAATGCATATCCTTGATGTGGCTGCTAATACGTTTTATCAATCAGCCTATATCAAATTAATCCATCAACAACCAACACCAGCTCTTCGCTTTTCTCAAATCTCATAGAGCACACTGTCAGTTTAATACAACAGCGGGGTTCGAGTCAAATTGGCAGGAATAATGTTGTCAATGTTCCGCGCCTCGTCAATAATCCCCATGTCTCAGTGTTAGTGGATATTATACATGAATGCCAGTGTTCTGTAAAACACTGATACGGATTTGCTTCACCTTGCTCCGGGTGGTCAATCTTGAAGAAGCCACAAGATGCCAGGGTGTTCCTGTTTCCAGGGCTAAACTAGCCCTTACCCGTCCATGCAAAGTCTATATGTTCAAGCATCAAGCCAATACATACAAAACAGAAACAAAAGCGAGTATTACTATCTCACTGGCTTCCTGTACATACTGGGGCGAGGGGGTACCCTAATGGTTAAAGGGTTGGTTTGCCATGCCGAAGACCCGGGTTCGAATCCCCACATGGGTACAATGTGTGAAGCCCATTTCTTGTGTCCCCCGCCGTGACGTTGCTGGAATATTGCTAAAAGCGGCGTAAAATCAAACTCAGTCAGTCAGTCCTGTACATACTTTATATTTGGGTTGTATCATATTTTGTCATTCACCTGATGAAGGGGCAAGAAATAGCCCAGAAACGTCGTGTTGTAAATATTAAAGAAGTTGTAAATCCATACCATACGTTGTTGTGTTACCTCCCAACTTCTAAATGCCCATCAAGCATCTCAGTATTTTTGTACACTTACACCGGACACTTTGGAGATTACTGTGAAACTGACATGCAAATCATCATTGCCTTTCTTACAGAAAAAATCTCTTGACTTTGAAATTCACTTCTGGTTAAATGTAAAAACTCTTCATTCGTTGTCAAAAACGTACTCGCTTTTGGCCGATATCTGATTTAGGTGCAGCCGCTGGACCGATCTCTGTCAATTAAGGACACCCTATGGCGAAATACAGAGCAGGTGATTTACCTCGCGTATGAATCGTAATCTGATCTTTGCTCAGAATATTTATCACCGGATTTTCTGGTCCAACCTCGATTTTGTACTTAATCTGAAATGCTCCAGTGATGAAAGAGCACACAATTTATGCAATCATGTTCTTCATAGTAACTGTCACAACATCTGTTCAGAGTACACCAGACCAACATATAGACAGTGTACCGCAAGGAATCTCTCGAGTATTACACAGCCTCCGGAGCTGTCAACGGGAGAAGCATTGAAGGGAGGTAAGTATAGAATGGGGGATGTGATAGGTTGGCCTCTTAAATGGTTTTTTTTTCCTTTGGGAACTGAAAGAAAGACTAAAGAAAGAACATGTTCTTCATGGATATGATAGAGCTACAACTGTATCATGTTGCACACTACCTACATGTCGTCGTGATCAATCGCTTAGTAGTCTAATAACTAATTGTTCCCAAAGGAAACTGGATGCTGAGAAAGAGTTAAAGGTCCATGCACTAAATTCTTGACATTTAGATTGACAAACTCAACATGACATGTTGTTATCGATATCAGCGCAAGGGGAACACCAGTCATTCTATTTGTTAAGCCTTGTTTACATGCAATCCTTATACCACAATTGGTATTTGGCCCCCGGGGGTAAATTTACCCACAGGGGCAAAATCCAAAATCGTGTCCACGTTTACATTACAAGTATGGAGTGGGGGGTATTAGTATTTCATGTCACTTCTCTCTAACCATGGATAAGCATATACGTTTGTCCAAAGCTAGAAAACGGAAGAGATTCGTCCAAACTTTGATTTTGTGCTTGGGTTCATCACTGGTAAGATATTGTATTTCGTCCTCCATGATATTCTAATTCTAACGCTCCTTGATTTTATATCTAGAATACAGAAAGAGCAGGAACTTTAATTACCATTTGGGTATAATTTCCGTTATAATATTAAGCAAAAATTCCAATTAGAGAATCGTCAAAAACGTAACGATAGTTTAGCGCAAAAACATCATATCGCGATGAGAGGAAAATTGATTGTAAGATCACATCAAACTTTATTTTCCACTTCACACAAAGATGCAGCATGCATTTCCATCCAAATGAGTCCCGTGTTGATGCAGAGTACTAGAAACTAGAAAGAGGCCCATGCCGGAACATCACCTTCTCTGATATAAATAAACATCTAATGAAATTTGCATGAACAGTCGAAAGGAAGTGACAACTATTAGTTTTCCTGGGATAGTCATGTACATAGGCTTTGATTGCGACCACTAGGAGCGAGCTGATTTTGATTTGTCGTGGAAAGCCGTGGTCATCAGGAAGCTTTAGCCAGTTAGGGCCAGCTCCAATCTCTTGTCTAGCTGGTGATTCTTTGATCAATGCCTCGACTGCACTCAAACAACTTAAATGGAATGGGTCATTTCACGCTCAATTTGACGCCTTTTCTTTTTCACGATGTCACTTGACATACTGCGAAACAGATATGACTGTGGCGATATGGGGAGCTCCTTCGTTAATCTGCCAAGGGAAATCTAAAATATGATATTAAAGTATATATATATATATGTTACAGGGAATGTGTGAAACTAGGGATTTCACGTAATCCCTAAAAGAGTCAGTGATGTCGTGAAATCACTGTGACCCCCAGGGATTTCATGTATTCCCTAAAAATTCCAGGGAATTCATGAAATTACTGAAATATTAGCTCAGGGATTTCATGAAATCCCTGTAAGCCTTCATTGAAATAGAGAACACCAAATTTATAATACGAGTACAGAGTATATGCTGATAAAATTCATTTGTTGGGACAGTAGTCCGGAGAAACAGTTTTATGTCCATTGTCACATCATTTGTAGAGATAAGACACTGAGGACAAACATGACATATATGCTTTGAAAACAACCCTTTCCTTCCAAAACCTATACATGTTCCAATTCTAAGATTTAAGTTATCAAATCACAATTTTCCGATAGAAACAGGACGCTGGTACAACATTCTCAGAGAAAATATATGCTGTAATCTTTGCGATTCTCCGTCTGTTGGGGACGAATTCCATTACCTTTTTAAATGTGAAGCTCTTTTCCAACAGCGGATGATGTATATTCTAAGTTATTTCTATGAATGGCCTAATGTGTTTAAACTTAAACAGCTATTTTCAATAAAGAAAACAAAACATTTAAAAAATCTGGCTTTTTAAATGCCTTGTCAAATGTACTGGAATTGTAAATGAATTGCGCTAAAATAATAATGATAATTCATTTAACTATTCTAGTATCCGCCATCTTGATTGTATATTTATGTTGAATTATATATTCCTCTTATGTCTTAACGCTCAGGTCTCTCATGTCGTCAGCTCCAGACTTAGGGATAGGGGTAATGATCCCCTGGGTTCAGCTGTAGGGTACATGACCAGTCTCATAACACGTAGAAAACAGCATGTGAACATAAGCTATACAGACGTCATTTTCCAAAACATCAACTGGAATATTATTGAAACCCGGTGGTTTCCCTCTCTTAGCTCGACTTAGTCTCATCAGTAAATTGTCAAAGTTTTCAGCTCCTAAGACCTGAGGGATGAAATGAAACTCAACAGTAATGCCGCAAGAAAATGACCTTGGTACCCCGACTGAAGGTAGTAATTAGCCAAAGTGTCATCAGTATATTGTCAAAGTTTTCAACTCCTAAGAACTGAGGGATGATATGAGACTCAACAGTTAAGTTTTAAGCTACAAACATTAATTTCACACATTCACTGATATCCTAATAGGGAATGTGTGTAATGGAACACCATGAAAATCAGTAATTCCATGAAATCCCTGGAAATTTTAGGGAATACATGAAATCCCTGGGGGTCACAGTGATTTCACGAAATCACTGAATCTTTTAGGGATTACGTGAAATCCCTGGTTTCACACATTCCCTGTAACATATATATATAATTTACCATATTATTATACTCTCGTGAAGCACACTTTGTGAACCTAATACAATTTGGAATAGACATATTAATACTGAACGTCCTCCCACATAGTGCACGTATAGTATAAACACATTGTATAATGTAGCCGATAAACCGATCAATTGAGACAACTTGGAAAGTATTTTGGTACTTACTTTTGTTTTTGAGAATGTTGACCATCTACATTACCATGTAAATCACATGTTCTTTCACGTGAACGCTTATAACCAGTTCATCATAGGTATCGCCCTTCTCTGTTTGCTTGAGTTTTGATTCCTGAATAATTGTGGAAGGATCTTAACTATACCTCACAAGCTTCCCGACGTGATCAGCAAACCAAATGATGACGCCATCGATTTAACCAGCGTTGTGTATACACCTCTCATGTTGCGTGTGAACTCATGTACAGAAAGAGGATTTGGGACTTAGTGACCAATTGGCACTGCTTATCGAGGATTTGTTGCCTCTGAGATTTTCACTTGCAACAGATTTCGAGGATTTCAAATGGTCCCATTATGAATGTTATTGATTTGATAAATGCCTCCTACCGTGTGTTCAATGGAGATGGATGCTCAGGCTTCAAATATAAAATATTGGTTTCTTTAGTATTGAATAGCACGTCTGATGGTATGAGATTTGTAGGGTTAAAAGATCCAAATCACGGCGAAAACAATGATAATCCTGTGATTGAGTCATGGAAATCCATATATATTAATGTGTCTTTTGATTTTTCGTATTGATGTCCATTGGTTGTCTGCATACGTCATTTGTGATTATCATGAACGAAGGGTTGACAGTGGTGATTTCACTTTTGATGATAAAAGTAATTAATATGATCGGTTAATTTGTATGTTTATAATGGTTATTGATGTGAGGTCGGGTAATCAGTGTTACCACTAATTATCTGTTATAAATCCATTAACTGACCATCAAGTGAATGATGACAAATAACATGTGTAGGTTTATACCACCTAACACGGGGTACAACAAGGGAGTATTAATTGCTGTATTGCATGTGAAAACTTATGGGCCGACACTGTTTTGAGAATACAAACAGATTTTTACATGACATGATTAAATATCGAGGTAAAAAAACACAGAAATGGGATCAATTTAGATCAGTCATTATACAAATAGGGCCTAACGACACCAATCGATTTTGACGGAATCGTCTATGAAAACAAGTTGTAACTCGGAAACTAGGCAAAGCAGGAGACAAAATTAAATCACAGTAGATTGTGAGAACATATAGCCATTTTCCACAACAATTGACCACAACAGTCCCATTACAAGCCTGTAAACAAGATAATTTACCCCCTAAAATGTAGATGAATTCTGCATCGGCCCTCAAAGCTATTCCTCATATGACGTCACAGAGACGCGCCGCTCTGATTGGTTGAAATTTCGTTCGCGGGTGAGAATTGTGCACTGTTGTCAAAAAGGTCGATTTAAGTCAATTAAAGGTCGAAATGAGTAGTTTTAATGACGGGGTTTCATTTATAACGATGCAAGTTAGTGATTTATGTATTTGTACCCCCTAGGGTTTATGTGACCTTTAAGAGAAACTGGATTACTTACCCTTTCCCCAAACCCAACAACATACCCTTCAGTGACTGGTAAATGGGTTGTTCCATTATTTTATAGGTCAAAAATCATTACCCATTCTGCCTACAGTTCTTTTTGTAGGCAAACCAGGGTATAGGCAAATTGGGATTGTAGGCAGCTGTGATAACCGTGTTTTCCGTATTCGATAACAAATATATCCTGACTTATAAAAACATCAGTAGAACATATGAAAGTCGCTTCGATTAGCGTCTGTACTTCGTGTCACAACTTCAGTTGTTAAAGCCTTCCCATTGGAGTGTTCATTTCTACTCATTATTGTCCTCCTGCGAGGGTATGTAAGTCCCAAAACGTTTGAAGTCAATTTAAGTGTACCAGGTTTTTAATCGTAGCATTTTTGTGTTTTTAATGTATGACTAAATCTCTGCATCAACGCCAATAGCTGAAGGGATGGTGTAAATCCAGCTAGGGTCCATGCAGGTAGCAAAAGTAATGTAAGTTCCCATGGGCCCTAGTATGGTGACCTACCTTCAGTTGTTGGCGATCTATAGCCCGTATTTTATATTGTATTGTCTTCTTTAATTGGAATATTTTAACTCTTCGCTAGTTTTATATTTATAACTGTGATTCTCTAGTCTTTTTACTGTCCATCGTCGACAGGTTTTAATCTTCAAAATGTTTCTACTTTTTATTGTATGGCTTGTTTTCGTCACGATATGGCTGCAATATTGCCGATGTGACGTTAAATATTAACTCACTCACTCACTCACTCACTCACTCATTTCTACTCATGACTTCAGTTGTTAAAGCCTTCCCATTGGAGTGTTCATTTCTACTCACTTTAGTTGTTAAAGCCTTCCCATTGTAGTGTGCATTTCTACTCACGATTTCGGTTGTTAAAGCCTTACCATTGGAGTGTTCATTTCTACTCACGACTTCAGTTGTTAAAGCCTTCCCATTGGAGTGTTCATTTCTACTCACGACTTCAGTTGTTAAAGCCTTCCCATTGGAGTGTTCATTTCTACTCACTTTAGTTGTTAAAGCCTTCCCATTGTAGTGTGCATTTCTACTCACGACTTCAGTTGTTAAAGCCTTACCATTGGAGTGTTCATTTCTACCACGATTCACGACAGTTGTTAAAGCCTTCCCATTGGAGTGTTCATTTCTACTCACTTTAGTTGTTAAAGCCTTCCCATTGTAGTGTGCATTTCTACTCACGACTTCAGTTGTTAAAGCCTTCCCATTGGAGTGTTCATTTCTACTCACGACTTCAGTTGTTAAAGCCTTCCATTTCTACTCATTGGAGTGTGCATTTCTACTCACGACTTCAGTTGTTGTTAAAGCCTTCCCATTGGAGTTCGGTTGTTAAAGCCTTTCCATTCAGTGATTTTTCACGACTTCAGTTGTTAAAGCCTTCCCATTGGACTCACGACTTCAGTTGTTAAAGACTTCCCATTGTAGTGTGCATTTCTACTCACGATTTCGGTTGTTAAAGCCTTACCATTGGAGTGTTCATTTCTACTCACGACTTAAGTTGTTAAAGCCTTCCCATTGGAGTGTTCATTACTACTCACGACTTCAGTTGTTAAAGCCTTCCCATTGGAGTGTGCATTTCTACTCACGACTTCAGTTGTTAAAGAAATACTTGACGGCATCTGTCGAGTACAAGTTCTTGATATTTTCCCCTATTGCTCAAATGAGTTAATTGATTGGACGGCTATTTTAGTGTCGCTTGAATCGGTATAACACGAATATATTTGAAGAAAGTCCCAAGTTTATTTGTCATAATGTTATGAGAAATAACACTGGAGAATGAAGAATAGTGTAGGAGCCAAATTCCAGTCATATTCCAGTTCATATCTAATGATACTTCACACACTGTACATGTACCCATGTAGAGAACATTTAAGAGGTTCATCATCGGAATGAAGAGCTAATGCTACAGTTACTGAGCTAGTAACTTTTTTAACTCAGTGTTTACGACAAACGGTCTTCATGTCCCCAAGGTTTCTGGCAGACCTCTGATCAGACAGGAGTCATGAAAAACATCATCATGAACCTGAAAGGTTTCACTGTTTTTGCTTGTAATACTCCACATCTTCTAATGATGCTGGATCATGAATCTCTTTCGACACCTCCTTTACCATGCTCTATTTACACAGTACCTGACTTCTTTCAAATCCCACCACTGTGTAAATATATTATCATGATTATGTATTCATATGTTCATCTCGTTAATGTAGAGGGTGTTTAATAGCAATATTCAAGCTATATGGCGGCGGTCTGTAAATAATCGAGTCTGGACCAGACAATCCAGTGACCAACAGCATGAAGATCAATCTACGCAACTCGGATACGATGACCTGTGTTATCCAAGTCAGCGAGCCTGACCATTCGACACCGTTAGTCGCCTCTTACGACAAGCATGGGTTATTGTAGACCAATTCTAACCCACAACTTCACGGCTTTTCCTTTTCTAAAGAAAGATCGAGTCCTATACATTTAAAACTATTTCATTAAATATCCCAGTGTTGAGAAGTTCCCGAAACTGATAACTTCTAATTGCGCACCATAGTATGTAGGATTGCAGGATTAACTTTTTCAACAAATACATATGTGCACTGAACATGTAAGCAGTTGTATGTTCACTGTACCACTTTGTGTAGGTTTAGTGAACGAACCTTCTGCTCTGTTCTGTTCTGCAAAAACCGTAACGATGAAAGTCTGTCCGAGACAATCTCAGAATGGGACGTGGACATGTTGTGTGTCACGTGTCACTTTTTACGTGACAGCCGCGGCACACATCTTGACCTCGCTTTGTAAATTTGTCATTTGAAATAAAAACATGTCTGGTAAATACATAAGGCGTTGAACAACAGCTGTTTACAGAACTGTACATTGATCTGTCATATCACATTGCCCAGTTATATTCCGATAACGTCCAGTAGTTGCACAGGTGCAATACAACGTTAATAGGATTATATACAGTCAATATGACTCTGTTTAAATGTGTAAACTCATACCTAATTGGGTTCAATAGATAGAAGCGACGAAACCATTTCCACATCCATAAGAAAATAGAGATCATACTGATATGACAGACAAAGGGATTTAATTGTTGGGATTCTTGGCTGCAAACGTGCAACCATCATCTCTTGTAGCTAAATTACCTATCCCTGCACTGCGTTATCGTCATTAAAGAGTGTAGTTGTCCGAGTGAGTGAGGGCATTGGCACTTGTGAGCGTTTGTACTTGCCTGCACCTATGTCTTCTCGTGTGTTCGTTTTCACGTGCATTTGTGGACCTACTTCCTGACATCTAATTCTCACGCAGACTTATTATTTCAAAGTTATGTTAGGATTCCAATAACAAAGTACTTATGGCTGACAGCTGAACCGTTTGTGCCACTACCTTTTAGAAGTTTCAAGAAAATACAAGTAACATGTTCACATTTCGCTTCTGTCTTGATATCCTTAAGCGAATAAAGTAAACCATCTCCTGCCATCCCACTCAACTGTACTCATCGGATGCCATAAACAGAAATCTGGAACATAGAAACTTAACATATTAAAACCAGTACTTAATGTCCTCATCCTGTGCCATATTTCTTAATTCTTAAGAGACCAATGAACAGGCACATCAAACTGCATTCATAGTAATTGCATCCGACCTGTCCCGCTACTTCACGCATTGATCTAATGTTCTTCCACAACAGTGCTTGAGGAATCAGTGGACACGGTCGAGTTTCAGAAAGACACATCCGCCCACTTGAGTCGATCCGAGTCTTCTGAATAAATATGTAATTCATATGCTGAATGTGGCTGCTAATAAGCTTCATTAATCAGTCGATACCAAATGAATTCACCCAACAACAAACACCAGCTCTTCGATTTTCTCAAATGTCATGGGCCACACTCTCAGTGATACAATGGCAGGATTCGTGTCAAATTGGCGGGAATAATGTTGCCATTGTTCCCCGGCTCATCAATATTGCCAATCTGCAAGTCCCAGTCATCAGTGTTTGTAGATGTTATACATGAATGCCAGTGTTCTGTAGACCAAAGTCGTAATACGGATTTGTGTTTATCTTTCTCTGGGCAGACAATCCTCAAGAAGCCTTTGGATGTCAAGGCGATCCGGGTTCCCAGAGCTAAACTGCCAACACATGCTCTGGTAAAGTTAATATGTTCAAGCCAATACATACAAGACAGAAAA
Source organism: Haliotis rubra (assembly GCF_003918875.1). Classification (NCBI taxonomy): domain Eukaryota; kingdom Metazoa; phylum Mollusca; class Gastropoda; order Lepetellida; family Haliotidae; genus Haliotis; species Haliotis rubra. The sequence goes on from NW_025767182.1 coordinate 116,195, forward strand.
ACATTTCTGTTAAATATTCTTAATGCTATATCGATCTAAGAACAGAGATATCGCCGAGTTGGAAACGTGAATTTACAAACTATATGGCACAATGTGATGTATCCAGACAAACTCCTGACCACTGGAATAAAAGATGCTGAGGAGGAGTAATGATCTTATTGTGTTAATATTTGGCTAGATCTTTATTCAGTCAGTACTGAGGGTTTGTGTTCATACAACATGTCTATAAATACTAAGGCAGTCTAGTTTCTAGTCAACTAAACATGTAACTGAATTACTCTTCATAGATTATTTCTTCATAGATCAAGCTGCCAAAATGGTGCTAAACCTACACATACCGGGCATACCTATATGGAGACCAGAGTTGTGTCCCTTATTTGCTACACAATCCGCTGAAAATTGCTTCGAGTAACAGATCCTTCCTGGGTATAATAAAAAAGTTGCAAAAGTTGAAAATTCAATGATGCATGACGCTGGGGAATATTTAGCCATTGTGTGAACCAGGCTTGGTTATTACACAGACCAACGTCATATTGTAGGAATTATGTTACTTAAATGTTGTTTGAAAGTGGCTTTAAACTCTAATCGCTTTCACCATTGTTACTTACAATGTTGTATAGAAATGTACTTTCTCGTCACTGTTATATAATATCATGCAGCACCTGTCAATTCCCATACCTCATTATCCTCAATCACATCATCTATCAACAGTTGCCTCAACGTGTTTACATACCCATTTGTCTTAATTCCTTAATACTTACTTCCTCACGATTTCCTCGTTGACTTCATCACGTCTGCAGGAAAACATGCCGTCTCAGTCAGCGTCTGAAAGCAGTTTTAGGCTCAGACAGAGAATTACTTCAAAGCAATGTAGCAATCTTGTCTAATTCCCTCCCTCATGGAGCCCAAGAACAAATCAACAGTCTGTGTTGATGTCGATATATACATTTTGCGTGAGAAAGAATAGTTATCATGCTGTTCTTGTCAAATGAAGCTGAATGTACTGAGAATTGTGTCTGCATTATTTGTTTATTCAGTAATTAGATGACAAATAATCAATTAATTATTATTTCACAAGAGAATGAAGGATTGAGTGGGTAGGTAAAAAAAAGTTGGGCGAAAACATATTCAAGTTCTGTGATAACAACTATCATATTGGCACAAACACGTCCATTAAGCAAACACCCTGAAATACACTTCTGATTACATTTTGCAGAAACTCCTCATTGATTGTCAAAAACGTATCCCTTTTGGCCGATCTCTCTCCATTATGGACACCATCAAGGCTGGTCTCTGTCACTAAGGGACAACCTCTAGCTAAAATGGATCGGGTGATTTGACTCAGTAAATTGTTTGCTTGCATGTAGTTGTAACCCGATCTTCCTCAGAATATTTATCACTGGTTTGTCTGGTCCAAGCTCGATTTTATACATGTCACAGTCCTTTAGCAGGAATGTTTCCGAGTGAAAATAGCTCACAACGTAAAGGTTATAACGTCCGTAATATTATTAAGCAAAAATACCAATTAGGGCGTTCGTGGTAAACGTAACGATAGTTCAGTGCTAAAACAAGATGCCGTATTCCATAGTGATGAGAGGAAAATTGATTGTAAGATCACATCAAACCTTATTTTCCACTTCACACAAAGATGTAGCATGTACTTCGATCCAAATGAGTCCTGAGTTGATGCAGAGTACTAGAAACTAGAAAGAGGCCCATGCCGGAACATCACCTTCTCTGATAAAAATAACCATCTAATGAAAATTGTATGAACAGTCGAAAAGAAGTGACAGCTATTAGTTACCTGGGATAGTCATGTACATAGGCTTTGATTGCGACAACTAAGAGTGAACTGATGTCGATTTGTCGTGGAAAGCCGTGGCCATCAGGAAGCTTTAGCCAAGGTTAGCTCCAATCTCTTGTCTAGGGTCGTTTCACACTCAATTTGACGACTTTTCTTTTTTCACGATGTCACTTGACGTGAGGCTGAATAGATATGACTGTGGCGATGTGGGGAGCTCGTCCGTCCAGTATGCACTTGCACGAACGTTAAACTTAAAAAAGGAAATCTCAAATATGATATTAAAGTATATGGTGTCAAATTTCCATCATGAAACATCTTATATATGCTGCAACATGAAACCGAATTAAAATTTACTTAATTATTTTACTCCATGTTCAATGCAGCCACAAAGAACATGTGTGTGAACCTATTACAAAATGGAATAGACATATTAACACTGAATATCGTCTCACACAGCGAATAGTTATGGGCATGTACAGTACACACGTATTATACAATGTAGCCGATTAACAGATCAGTTCAAACAAGTATTTCGGTACTTGTGGGGTTTTGTTGACCACCTGCATTGCCATGTAAATCACATTCCACGTGTTCTTTCACGTGAACGCTTATTAATCAGTTGATAATAGTTATCTTCCTTCGCTGACTTTGATTCCTGAATAATTGTGGAAGGATCTTCTCTATACCTCACAAGCTTCCAGCGACTTGATCAGCAAACCAAATGATGTTGTCATCGATTCAACAAGAATTGTGTATACACCTCTCATGTTACGTGTGAACTCATGTTCAGAAAGAGGATTGGGGGCTTAGTGACCAATTGTCGCTGCTTGTTGAGGATTTGTTTCCTCTGCGGTTTTCTCTTGAAACCGATTTTCAGGATTCCAAATGGTGCCATGGTGAATGTCAATGGTTTAAAACATACCTAACTGTATGTGTTCAACAGAGATGGATGCTGATATCTTAAATATACAGTGTTGGTTTCGTTTGGAACGGCACGTCTGTAAGACCAATCGCTGATAATCTTCTGTTGAATAATGGTAATATATTATTAATGTTGATTTTTCGTGTATTGATGTCGGTCGTTTTGTACGTCATGTTGATAGTAATGGTGTCATTGATGGTATGAGATTTTTAGGGTTATGGATGTGCAGTAAAAGTCTGAAATACTCGGATTTCCTTGCACCGCAATAATTACGTTATTGACATCAGCTGTGATAATCATGGTTTGTGTATTCGATAATACAAACATCCTGACTGATGTTTAAAAAAATCAGTGTCAAATGTGTTTCGATTGCGGTCTTTATTTCGTGTCACGATTGTTTGCTGTTGTTTTTTTCATGACAGTTTGGTGTTGAAATCTGTCTATTCGCGTCTGTATTTCTTGTCACAACTGTACATTGTTGAAGCCTCTGCGTTTATGTGTGCGTAATTAGGTAAGGTAGTGAGATGTTCATTTGATCCTTTAATTGAATTTTTTTAAAGGAAATTACATATCATACTCTCACATTGCTACCGCTACATCCTCTTTCAACTATTGCCTCACCTGGCCGTTGCCAATGTTTGTTTGATTTCGGGACACTTGGGATTTGGTCGTCACATAAACCAATAATCAACGTTACCATGAATATGATTCTAGCTGCCTTAATTTCGATAGCGAACGTCATTCAAAGATAAGATATCGTTTCCATTCACAATCGGTACACACTATCGTTTCTCTGGATTTCTGGTCCATCGATCACTAAATTCACGTTTTTATTCACAGGCTACCGTCACATATGTACCTACTGGTTTAAGCATATATTGTAAATGGCGGTTGCTACTGGTAGGGGAGGACATGTAGCCCTTTTCCCGAACACCTGGTGTACATTTGTAGAATTTGAGTATCAGAAAAAGCACTCCCAAATGCTCAGCTAGTTTTTCAAATACACCATCCGACAATGGAAATGGAGGTCAAAATAACACATGATCTGCTAATTCCATTGACTGAATCTGTGACATTCAGAAATATGAGCAAGTCTTCACACCGAGTCTCGGGGGGTAAAATGTTATATCGCCACCCAACTTATACATTCCAGACAAGGTGGTCTCGGGTTGGGTAATTTAGCTCACATCTTTTAACATCTCTAGAGTGTGTGTAATTGCGCAACAAAACGGAGGGATGCGCTATTGATGTTGACGCCAAATTACATAAACTTTAAAGAAATACGAACAAACATGAAATTAGAGAATGCAATCAATATTTTGGAATCCTCACCATACCACAAGTGAGGAGATCATATGTTACTGCATAAAATATTAAGATGTTTTAAAAGGTTCCGACAATTCAAAGTTGCACATACTTTTCCGAGGTAAAGATTTAGAGTAACGGATGTTCCTGATTTTGTATGTCTTGCTGACTTTAATCTTTTGAGATGGTGTTATTTCTCCAGATTCTGATGTTGAATGGCATCTGAATTCTTGACAGAACTAAATCAATGAATCATGCAGACGTTATGTCAATAGTCTGTGTATTCTCACCATTGTGGACCCAATGTTAGTTGAGTTGATTATGTGTTGATGTAGTTAATGTCGACACTGTGGCTGGTGTTCTCCGGGAGCTGGTCCTTTGTACAGCATAGACGTCGATGGCTGACGTAGGTGATACTGAGCAGGTTTTGTAGATATCATGGATAATATTTATATTAGTGATATTGATGATTTTGTAGATATCACAGAAAATGTTTAACTTTGTGATAGTGCTGACAGAGCAAATAGTACTAATATTGCTAAAATTCGCTATATTACTGGTTTTGTAGGTATTGACGATAGTGCCAATGTTTGATGTTGGTGATTTTAGTGACATTCCTAATAGTGCTGACATAATAGTGTTCTTAGTGATGTTGTAGAATGTGCTGATAATATTTCACATTGTTGAGTTTGCTATTACTGATATGACGTGTTTTACAGAGAAGTTGAGGAGAGAACAGAGGGTCGATCGTCGTATACCAGTGGGCCACATGTTGTTTCCGAAATGTTCATACAACAACATATTCGTTAGGCACATCTGCATACTTGCAACATATCATCAGTTGTTGGCACGAGTTGTTTTATGTAATGTATTCTGCTCTAGTTCCAATCCTTAAGCAGGCTTCCTCGTCGATATCACCATTTTCTTGATTGATTCTATGTGTACTAACACCATGCCCGTTCGGCTTCATGTAATACATTGGATTCTGGTGCCTATCATTGATCGGAGAGCTTATGGATCTGACCATTCGTGATGACTGATTCTGTGTTTCTCAGTACCAGACACCTGATAGAGAATTCCACGGAGGCCAATATCAAAGACTTCCAACATTCTGGACTTTTCTTCCAGAACCCATCTGTCATGTCATAATGACAAGTATGAAAATATGACTGATACGATGGTTTCATTCTAAAGTTACTTACTCCCTCTTATCATGTGTATGATTCTTACCGCAGCTTGGTTTAACAACATCTATTTTAGAAAAATGGGATTGGTGAACAAGAATACAAACACCTATATAAATCCCCGCACTAACAAAATAGCAATCATAAATAAGGCAGTGAAGATATTTCACAAAAGTTCGATAATTGAATCATTAAAACAAAAAAATTGAAGATATTTTCCAAAAGTTTCAATGATAGTATAATAGATTAGCCTAGAAAATCTTCTCATCTAAATAGAGTTATATACAGAATTATAAATTGTAATATTGAAATGATCTTGTCAATAAGTATCACAAAACAACACGATTTAGATAGCAAAGCTTTTGATGTAATGTCCCTATTATTCAAACATTATGATATATTAAGTAGACTTCGGTGTTGTAACCACAACTAAAAAGGATGAAAATTATGGATAAATCTGTTACATTTTTGTGTGTTTAAATCGCTACAGCCTAGTATTAACTGCACATGAATAGTTTAACTGTTACCAGATCGTTTATGTAACCTATTAACTTTACACTGAGAAATACTCTGTGTTTTTCTAAATTATGTTAACGATTCAGTACAACAATATCGATTATCCAAATTAATCCAATCCAAGGCAAACATTCTGACTGATTCACACATGCTCAGAAGCGCATCTAAGTGTATATTTTCCAGGATCTCTTTAATTGTCAAATAAAAGCGACAAAATCCTTTCAACAGTCAAGAATAACCATACTCGACTTTCTGCAGAAACACACAATTCATTTTACATAAAAGGCAAAAATATGGTAACTAAATATTTGAATGGATGATTGAAAATCAGATACGACTGCCCCATATATTTAATTTTCATAAAAGTGTTCCTTTGTTGTCTAAGGGAGCAAAACAATCCTCCCACATACGGAGGAGGACTGAAAACAACTGAGACCCGACCAGACAAGCTAGTGACGGAATGCCTGGATTCCAAACAACTGAGGAATCCTTCAGTACATTCGGACCATGTTATGATAATGTCATTACGAGTAACTATCAGATAATGCTAATGCCAGTGTTAAAAGGTAACTGTATCCTGCCCAACTGGTGGCAACCTTCATACACATATATAAGCAAAAGTATGTCACTTGTAAGCCTTGGAAACCAGGAGAGCATACTTCTGTAAGGGAGTTTATATCTGTTACTGGTGCATCAAATTTGGCTTCACATATCCACTTAAACTCTTTTTTGAAAGCTTCACTAAGTTTATGAATGTTCTAACTCTGAAATGGGTTCAAAGGGAATTCCGTAACTGAAGTGTGGGCAGTATGCCCACTGTCTTTCTCTTCGTCGTGACATTTTGAAAAGCAAAATTGATAAAAATTTCTTTCAGAAACATTAGAAAAGGTCCTCATGAAGGTGAACAACAGTGCATCCATTATCGTGGGAGCAGCACCACAGGATCAAAGAATTAGTACAGATATGACGCTACATCTTCTATATGGTGATGTGAATATAACAGGTGCGTGGGAGGACATCTTCCATACACAACAACGGCGTCAGGTGTCTCATAAATAAAAGTGTGATATAATTGTTATTGGGCGAAATGTCAAGGAAACATGTTCTTATATTACCTGGCAAAAGTACGTCTGTCATAAACCATGCATTTGTAGTAACCGACACAACACATATCGATTCAAACATGTATATTATGTACATGTGTGGGTGCAGATGGATGGATATATGGATGGATGGATGGGCAGATGAGTGGGTGTGAAAGGGCACCATACTATTGTATTAACAGATGCCCTGAATGAAAATGACACATTTTGCCAGGGGCGGTGGAAGGTGTAGAGCTTAACACAATCGCTCGTCACCCCGAAGACCGGGTTCGATTCTCCACATAGGTACAAAGTGTGAAACCAGTTTCTGGTGTCCCCCGCCGTGTTGCCCTGTATTAATCTGAAATATTGTAACTATGTATAAGGGCAGCAATTAACAGACGAACTAATTTGCATTCATCGGACGAATGAATTATGTGATTAAGTCAAATTGAAACAGAATGTCCTCTTTTGAAGTCTTGACCTCCTTTGCGTATCTCTTTACCATACATGTTAATATCATATACACAGTCTTAGAACCAATCAGCAATACGTGAGATCCATATTAACCAACTGCGCCTGAAGCAGGGATATAATCCATTCAAGCCTTATGACACACCTGCGTTTACGTCAGTCGTATACAATGCAGTCTTATATGTTCATACCTCGGCAGCTCTTAACGCAAATAACAGCCTGTTATATCTATTGTCTAATGCCCTCAGGAAATTGTGAAGTCAGTGGTCTTTGTATCTGCCAGTGAATCTCGGCTGTTGTCCACCCCTTGGAATAAGAGTAAAACCTTTCATTTCTGATGCTGGCATTGAGCTAGAATATATATCTCCTTCCTGCCTTCTTTCTTGGACGTTGGTGAGGCCACAAGTCGACCTAACATTAACCACATTTAAAAAGTTAGAAACAAATGAATTACAGTATAAACAATAATTTATATAGAAAGTATATATAATACACATGAATCATTATTTACAGATGGATCCAGGGATAGTGACGGAGTGGCTTGTGCCACTGTCATTGGATCCCGAACAATATCTTATAGATTACCAGATGATAGGTCAAGTTTCACAGCCGAAGCAAACGCCATATTAACAGCCTTAAAATATATTAATACACATCCTAAATATAATCTTTTAGGACTCTCTTTCGTGCCCTCGAGCTGTTAAAAGTCGCTCATGTAAACATCTCAACATTTCTCAACAAATCGGTGACACCACTTCTCATTTCATACTCTGATTTAAAATCTGTCATTAGAACTTACATCCGTGATCTGATGCAGAAGAAGTCGGACACCAAGATAGGTATCAATAAATTACATCAAATGAAGCCACTATCGATTATACCACCTTGAACTGTCAGTCCAGGTTTGAAGAGGTCATAAGGTGGCGATGTCGCATTGGCCATACAAGATATACTAACGAATACCTATTGAAGATCCTCCATTTTCCATCCCTTGTGATGAAAGAATCCTGCTTGACTGTGTCGATTTTTCCATAACATTGGATAAATATTTCAGTGTAAAAATTATTAAGGATTTTTTTAGCTATGTTAATTATCATTTTATGATAACATTAAGGAAACCATAACCTGCGATCCACTGTACGCATCAGACGTCATAACTTCAGGATCAGACAGAGACTTGGAACATAAAAACGTAATACATTAAACCCACTACTCAATGTCCTCATCCTGTGCCATATTTCTTTATTCTTAAGAGACCAATTCACAATCATATTAAACAGCATTTATTGTAATTGCATCCGACCACTCCAGATATAACACGTTTTATCCTAATGGCAGTGCTCGTTGAATCAGTAGACACGGTCGAGTTTCAGAAAAGACACATCCACCCACTTCACTCGATCCGAGTCTTCTGAATAAATATGTAATTCATATGCTTAATGTGGATGCTAATAAGTTTTATCAATCACTCGATATCAAATGAATTCATCCAACAACAAACACCAGCTCTTCGATTTTCTCAAATGTCATGGGCCACACTCTCAGTGATACAATGACAGGATTCGTGTCAAATTGGCGGGAATAATGTTGCCATTGTTCACCGCCTCATCAATATTGCCCATCTGCAAGTCCCAGTCATCAGTGTTTGTAGATGTTATACATCAATGCCACTGTTTCTATAGACCAAAGCCGTTTTAGGGATTTGTGTTGATCTTTCTCTGGGCAGACAATCTTCAAGAAGCGTTTGGATAAGAGGGCGTCCCGGGTTTCCAAGGCTAAACTAGCCACCTACATACCTATACGGGCATACCTATACAATCACCAAAGTAGTGTCCCTATTTTGCGACCAACGTCGCTGAACAGGAGGAATAGATTATTCCTGAGTAGGATTTTGAAAAAATTGAAAAATTCAATGATGCATGACTCTGGGCTGTCGACTTTGAACATGAAGCCATTGTGTGAACCAGGCTTGGTTATTACACAGACCAACGCCATATCGCACGATTTATTTTACTTAAATGTTGTTTGAAAGTGGCTTTAATCCCTAATCACTTTCACCATTGTTACTCACAATGCTGTATAGAGTGAGTGAGTTTTACGCCGCTTTTAGCAATATTCCAGCAATATCAAGGCGAGGGACACCAGATATAGGCTTCACTGTTCTATATACACGTACTATGTCTCGTCACTGTAATATAATACCATGCCATGCAGCACCTGTTAATTCCCATATCTCATTATCCTCAATCACATCATCTATCAACAGTTGCCTCAACGTGTTTACATACCCATTTGTCATAATTCCTGAATATTTACTTCCTCACGACTTCCTTGTTGACTTCATCACGTCTGCAGGAAAACATAACGTCTCAGTCAGCGTCTGAAAGCAGTTTTAGGCTCAGACGTAGAATTACTTCAAAGCAATGTAGCAATTTTGTTGTCTAATTCCTTCCCGCATGCAGCCCAAGAACAAATCAACAGTTTGTGTTGATGTCGATATATACAGTTTTCGTGAGAAACAGATCAGTACTGGTTGTAAAGTATTTAGAATGACATTGTTTGTCTGAAATTGTTTTGTACACTCACAAGCGACACTTACTGTGAAAATGAGAAGAAATCACCATTGCTTTTCATACAGAAAAAATATTTTGACTTTGAAATTCACTTATGACTACATTTTGTAGAAATCCTTCATTGGTTGTCAAAAACGTATCCCTTTTGGCCGATCTCTCTCCATTATGGACATCATCTGGGCTGGTCTCTTTCATTTAGGGACACCCTCTGGCGAATTTATGGATCGGGTGATTTGTCTCGGTAAATTGTTTGTTTGCGTGTAATCATAACCCGATCTTTCCTCAGAATATTTATCACTGGTTTGTCTGGTCCAAGTTCGATTTTATACATGTCACAGTCCTTAAGCAGGAATGTTTCCGAGTGAAAATAGCTCACAACGTAAAGGTTATAACGTCCGTAATATTAATAAGCAAAAATACCAATTAGGGCGTTCGTGGTAAACGTAACGATAGTTCAGCGCTAAAACAACATGCCGTATTCCATAGTGATGAGAGGAAAATTGATTGTAAGATCACATCAAACCTTATTTTCCACTTCACACAAAGATGCAGCATATATTTCCATCCAAATGAGTCCCGTGTTGATGCAGAGTACTAGAAACTAGAAAGAGGCCCAATCCGGAACATCACCTTCTCTGATAAAAATAACCATCTAATGAAAATTGTATGAACAGTCGAAAGGAAGTGACAACTATTAGTTTTCCTGGGATAGTCATGTACATAGGCTTTGATTGCGACCACTAAGGGTGAGCTGATTTCGATTTGTCCTGGAAAGCCGTGGCCATCAGGAAGCTTTAGCCAAGGTTAGCTCCAATCTCTTGTCTAGCTGGTGTTTCTTTGATCAATGCCTCGACTGCATTCAAACAACTTAGATGGAATGGGTCGTTTCACGCTCAATTTGGCGCCTTTTCCTTTTCACGATGTCACTTGACGTGAGGCTGAATAGATATGACTGTGGCGATGTGGGGAGCTCTTTCGTTCAGGATGCACTTGCACGAACGTTAAACTTAAAAAAGGAAATCTCAAATATGATATAAAAGTATATGGTATCGAATTTCCATTAATGGAACATGCCATATACGCTGCAACAAGAAACCGAATTGAAATGTACTGAATTATTTTACTCCATGTTTAATGCAGCCACAAAGTACATGTGTGTGAACCTATTACAAAATGGAATAGACATATTAACACTGAATATCGTCTCACACAGCGAATACTTATGTGCATGTACAGTACACACGTATTATACAATGTAGCCGATAAATAGATCAGTTCAAACAAGTATTTCGGTACTTGTGTGTGTTTTTACCATCTACATTGCCATGTAAATCACATTCCACGTGTTCTTTAACGTGAACGCTTAAAATCAGTTGATAATGGTTATCTCCCTTCTCTGTTTGCTTGATCTTGATTCCTGAATAATTGTGGAAGGATCTTCTCTATACCTCACAAGCTTCCGGCGACGTGATCAGCAAACCAAATGATGTTGCCATCGATTTAACCAGCATTGTGTATACACCTCTCATGTTACGTGTGAACTCATGTTCAGAAAGAGGAATGGGGACTTAGTGACCAATTGGCGCTGCTTATAGAGGATTTGTTGCTCTGAGGTTTTCACTTGAAACAGATTTTCAGGACTTAAAATGGTGCCATGGTGAATGCCATTAATACATGCCTCACATTGTGTGTTCAACAGAGATGGATGCTGATGTTTCAAATATAAAATATTGTTTCTTTAGGAACAGCACGTCAATAAGACCAATCGCTGATAATCTTCTGTTGAATAATGCTAGCATATTATTAATGTTGATTTTTCTCGTAGTGATATCGGTCGTCTTTTACGTGATGGGTGGTAGGGTAGCCCAGTGGTTAAAGCGTTCGCTCGTCTCGCCGAAGGCCCGGGTTCGATTCCCCACATGGGTACGATGTGTGCAGGCCATTTCTTGTGCCCGCCGCCGTGATATTGGTGTAATATTGCTAAAAGCGGTGTAAAGCTAAACTCAGTCACTCACTTTTATGTCATGTTGATAGTACAGTGGACTCTGTATAATCCGACATCTGAATTATCCGACAGTCTATAAAAATTCCGACATTTTTTTTTGGTCCCGGCAGCGTTCTTCCATGTTATCCATGAGGACCTAGGTAAAGGGATCAATTTATTTGGTGAGATCAATTACCAATGAGTTAGTTGTGTCCACTTGAATTGTAACTGTCAGCAATAAATAGCTAGCCGCACTGTATAATAAATCCAATGACATACATGTAAATACAGAAAAAAAAAATTCTTTCTTTTATTTGCCAAGAAAATAACTATTAAGCATTAATTTCGTGATATAAGCCAGTTACAATGTATGGTACTGTTTGAAAAGTATTCAAGCAAGGAGACATTGAATTATCCGACACTCTGTATAATCCGACATTTTTTCCCCGGTCCCAGTGAGTGTCGGATTATACAGAGTCCACTGTAATCAAAAAAAAAATCATTGTGGGAGGTGCTTCGATTGGCGTCTTTATTTCTTGTCACGACTGTTAGTTGTTGTTTTTCATGACTGTTATTTCATATCTGTCTATTCGCGTCTGTATTTCTTGTTAACTGTAAGTTGTTGAAGCCTGTGCGATGGTGTCTGCGTTAATATGTTAGGCAGTAAGCTGTTCATTTGATCCTTGCACAAACACCAGTGTTCTGTTTACCTTCGTCACGGGAGCTTCACGATGCAGTAATTCACCCCAGTACCATCTTTGAAACGGCTGGAAATCATGTCAGCTTGAAATACTTGACTCTATCTGTGGAGTAAAAGTTCTGGATATTTTCCCTCATTGCTCAACCGAGTAATTTGAGTGGACGGCTATTTTCGTGTCGTTTGAATCGGTACACTATCCCGAGTGTATTTGATAGAATGTCAGAAGAATTGTCGATGGAGAATCTAGAACAGTGTTTGAGTTACGTCATGTTCAGTAAAATTTCATTCATATCCCAATACATATCTAATGACACTTCACACACTGTAGCCATGCGGAGGACATGTCAGACCTTCATGAAGAGCTAATGCTGCAGTTACTGAGCTAGCCAACTTTGTTAACTCAGCGTTTACGGAAAACGGTCTTCATGTCCTCAAGGGTTTCTGGCAGACCTCTGATCAGACGAGTCGAGAAACGTCCTAATGAACCTGGAAGGTTTCGCTGATTTTGCTTGTAATACTCCATGATTCTTCATCACTAATCTGTTTTGACTCCTTTACCATAATTCACTTCAGGGTACCTTTGTAAATATAAAAGTATAGTTATTCATATGTTTATCAAAGCCTGGCCTGTTCTAGCCCAGCGGATAAGTGCAGTTTTTTCACTGAATAGTGCACTTTGTGCTAAAAGCATGACATTTGGCATGATTGTAGCTGATACCTTTCTTATTATGAGAGAGAGAGAAGTTTATTCAGTAGTATTTGGGCCATAAGGCCTATGATACAGTTGACATATACAATTTAGATTACACGTGATCATAAACATTTGAGTTTCATATTGATCTTATTTTGAATATCTCATTGAGATAGATAGCTGTTAGATGCTGTACATTACTATTTTGTGACATAAAAATTGCCTGAATGGTAAGTGGGCCTCTGTAGACTGATTGTAGCTTCTGTAGATATAGAGTTCTGGCTTGATTATACTTATCACAAACAAAAAAATACATGGTTCTCATCTTCATTAAGGTTATGATTACAAAGTTCACAGATGGGGTTGATTGCCGTTGTATCTTTATTGGTTCTTAGCTTGTTTATCTTAAAGTTTGTTAGCGAAGCTCTAAATTTGAAGTAGACTCTTATTAGTTGTTTGTTCCTCATGTTCGTGATATATGATTCTCTTTCCAGTGAAAACTTGAATGAAGCGTAGTGGGTAAGGAAACTTGAACTGTTTATCTCATAATGCCAGTTTTGGTGTGATATATCTTTGAGGCGCTGTTTTAAACATGATAAGAAATTATTTACATCTTATTAAATAAAGATCGAGAGGCCTCGCAGATGTTTTATATTTTTCAAAAACAATTGGGGAAAAGTGAAAGAAAATCATTTTTTCTACTGTTTTCATCATAACTTCTATTAAAATTCTCCAATTCTCATAAGTCATATATCAAATTGTAGGAAATTCATAGCTGATCATTTTCCATCTATACATGCCTTTCATCTTTAACGGTTAGGTCTACGGAAGTCAATTGATATCATGACTACCCGAAAATGGGAAAATTAGCGGCCATTTTTTAAAACTGGCATATTTTGTGAATTGCGGTTGCTACGAGTAGGGGAGGATATGTAAGCATTTTCGAGAACAGCTGGTGTACATTTTCAGATTTGGTGTATCAGAAAAAGCACTCCCAAATGCTCAGCTGGCATTTCGAACACACCATCCCACAACGGAACAGCAAGTTAACTTGACACATGATCGGCTAATTCCATTGACTGAATCTGTGACATTCAGAAATATGAGGATGTCTTCACACCGAGTCTCGGGGGTAAAATATCTTATTGCCACTCAACTTACACATTCCAGACAAGGTGGTCTCAAGTTGGGTAATTTATCTCACGTGTCAGTCAAAATGATCTATGATAAGATCTAGCTTCTCTAGAGTGTGTGTAATTGCGCAACAAAACGGAGGAATGCGCTCTTGGTGTTGACGCCAAATTGCAGAAACTTACTAACAAACATGAAATTAGAGAATGCAATCAATATTTTAGAATCCTCACCATACCACAAGTGAGGAGATCATATGTTACTGCATAAGATATTAAGATGTTTTAAAGGGTTTCTACAATTCAAAGTTGCACATACTTTTCCGATGTACAGATTTAGAGTAATTGATTTTCCTGATGTTTTAGGTCTTGCTGACTTTGATCTTTGGCAATGGTGTTATTTCTCCACATTCTGATGTGGAATGGCATCTGAATTCTTGACAGAACTATATCAATGAATCATGCAGACGTTATGTCAATAGTCTGTGTAGTCTCACCTTTGAGGACTCAATCTTAGTTGAGTTGATTATGTGTTGATGTAGTTAGTGTCGACACTGTTGCTGGTGTTCTCCGGGAGCTGGTCCTTTGTACAGCACAGACGTCGCTTGCTGACGTAGGTGATACTGAGCAGGTTTTGTAGATATCATGGATAATATTTATATTAGTGATATTGATGATTTTGTAGATATCACAGAAAATGTTCAACTTAGTGATATTGCTGACAGAGCAGATATTACTAACATTGCTGAAATTCGCTATATTACTGATGTTGTAGGTATTGACGATAGTGCCAATGTTAGATGTTGCTGATTTTGTAGGTATTGACGATAGTGCCAATGTTAGATGTTGCTGATTTATTGACATTCCTAAAAGTGCTGACATATTACCGTTCTTGGTGATGTTGCAAAATGTGCTGATAATATTTCACATTGTTGATTTTGCTATTACTGATATGGCTTATTTTACAGAGAAATTTCACTCACTCACTCACACACTAAGGAACAGAGGATTAAAACGCGGTATACCAGTGGGCTACATGTTGTTCCCGAAATGTTCATACACCAACATATTCGTTAGGCACATCTGCATACTTGTAACATATCATCAGTTATTGGCACTTGTTGTTTTATGGAATTTATTCTGCTGTTGTTCCAATCTTTGAGCAGGGTTCCTCATCGATATCACCATTTGCTTGGATGATTCTATGTGTACTAACACCATGCCCGTTCTGCTTCATGTGATACATTGGATTCTAGTTCCTACCATTTACCAGGGTGCTTATGGGATCTGACCATTCGCCAAGATTGATTCTATGTTTGTCAGTACCATACCCCTGATAGAGAATTCCACGGAGGCCAATATCAAAGACTTCCAACACTCTGGACTTTTCTTCCAGAACCCATCTGTCATGTCATAATGACAAGTATGAAAATATGACTGATATGATGGTTTCTAAAATTACATACTCCCTCTTATCACGTGTACGATTCTTACAGCAGCTTGGTTTAACAACATATATTTTAGAAAAATGGGATTGGTGAACAAGAATAAAAACACCTATATAAATCCCCCACATTAACAAAATAGCAATCATAAATAAGACAGTGAAGATATTTCACAAAAGTTCGATAATTGAATCATTAAAAAAAAAAATATTGAAGATATTTCACAAAAGTCTCAATGATAGTATAATAGATGAGCCTAGAAAATCTTCTCAGCTAAATAAAGTTATATACAGAATCATAAATTTTAATATTAAAATGATTTCCTCTTTTGAAGTCTTGACCTCCTTTGCGTATCTCTTTACCATAAATATTGATATCATATACACAGTCTTAGAACCAATCAGCAATACGTGAGATCTATATTAATCAACTGCGCCTGAAGCAGGGATATAATCCATTCAAGCCTTATGACACACCTGCGTTTACGTCAGTCGTATACAATGCAGTCTTCTATGTACATACCTCGGCAGCTCTTAACGCAAATAACAGCCTGTTACATCTATTGTCTAATGCCCTTAGGAAATTGTGAAGTCAGTGGTGTTTGTAGCTGCCAATGAATCTCGGCTGTTGTCCACCCCTTGGAATATGAATACAACCTTCCATTTCTGATGCTGTCATTGAGCTTGAATACATATATCCTTCCTGTCTTCTTTCTTCTTCTCCTTAGCAGTTAGTTAAGCCACAAGTCGACCTAACATTAACCACATTTAAAAAGTCAGAAACAAATGAAATACTGTATAAACAAAATTTGGTCAATTAAGAAATAAATATAATACTGTAACATATAAATCCTTATTTACATATGGATCCAGGGATAGTGACGGAGTGACTTGTGCCACTGTCATTGGATCCCGAACAATATCTTATAGATTACCAGATGACAGGTCAATTTTCACAGGCGAAGCAAACGCCATATTAACAGCCTTAAAATATATTATTAAACATCCTAAATATCCTCTTTTCTGACTCTCTGTTGTGCCCTCGGGCTGTTAAAAGTTGCTCATGTAAACATCCACTCTTAACTGAAGTTACTGAATCATACAATGTTCTCACTACTGGTCAATGCGACATCGTCCTCTGTTGGTTACCCAGCCACGTTGGCATTTCTGGTAACTCAGTGACCGATTTTGCTGCTAAGGCATCACTCAACAAATCTGTGAGTGAGTGAGTGAGTAAATATTTAACTTCACATCGGCAATATCTCAGCCATATCGTAACGAAAACAAATTATACAATGAAAAATGAAAACATTTTGGAGAGTAAAACCTGTCGACGATGGACAGTTAAAATACTAGAATATCACATATATGAACATAAAACTAGCATGTCAAACTAAAAGATTTTAATTTAAAGAAGACAATACAATATAAAACACGGGCTATAGATCAACAACAACTGAAGGTAGATCACCATAATAGGGACCATGGGGACTTACATTACTTTTGCTCCCTCCATGGACCCTAGCTTGATTTACACCATCCCTTCAGCTCCTGGCGATTGTAGTCGAATTAGCCATAAGTTAAAAGCACAAAAATACTACGTTTAAAGAATCTGGTAAGTGAGTGAGTGACTTTAAATGTTTCAGGACTTACGTACCCTCTCAGGAGGAGTGAGTGAGTGAGTTAATATTTAACGTCACATCGGCAATATTTCAGCCATATCGTGACGAGAACATTTGATATTGGAATGAAATATATGTAAATTATAAAAAATCTGCCGACGAAGGGCAGTAAAACAACTAGAACATCACAGATATACATGTAAAACTAGTAATAGAGTCTAAAACATTTTAACCATAGGGGACAACACAATATAAAAATAGGCTATAGATCACCAACAACTGAAAGTAGGTCACCATACTAGGGTCCATGGGGACTTACAGTACCTTTGCTACCTGCATGGACCCTAGTTGGATTTACACCATCCCTTCAGCCGCTGGTGATTGTAGGATAATTTAGCCGAAATCTAAATGAACAAAAATACTACGTTTAAAAACTTGGTATGTGAAAATTCTACTTTGAAGGTTTTGGGGCTTACGTACCCTCTCAGGAGGACAATAATTTTACACTACTTCAACCCCCTTTGAGGGTACAGCCACTAACAATCTCAGTTACTAATCTAAACTACCAATCATTAAAATACATCTATCTACAGAACATGTTAATCAGAATTCATCAATGAAGTCAATTTCTTTTAAAAAAACAATAATTAAATGAGAATTAACAGAAGTAAAAAGATCCTTAAGTGTTTTACACTGAATATTTATCCCTTATGATGGAGAATTCAACACAGTCAAGCAGGATATGCTTGACCGTGACTCTCTCATCACAAGGGATACAAAACGGAGGATCTTCACCTTTTAGCAAGTATTTATGAGTATAACGCGTATGGCCAATGCGACATCGTCGTATGATGACCTCTTCAAATCTGGACTGGCAACCCAAGTAGGTATAACCGATATAGGGTTTAATTGCATGTAATTTATTGATACCTACTTGGGCATCCACTTCTTCTGCATCAGATCACGGATGTAAGTTCTAATGCAAGCTTTGTAATCAGAGTAAGGAATAAGAAGTGGTGTCACAGATTTGTTGAGTGCTGCCTTAGCAGCAAGATCAGCCATTGTGTTCCCAGAAATGCCAACGTGGCTGGGTAACCAACAAAAGACGATGTCGCATTGGCCAGTAGCAAGCTCATTATACAATTCAATAATTTCTAATAAAAGTGGATGTTTACAAGATAGATTTTTAATAGCCTGAAGACACGAAAGAGAATCGGAAAAGATGATGTATTGCTCATATTTACGGTGCTTATTAATATATTTAAGAGCTGTTAATATGGCGTTAGCTTCTGCTGTAAAAATAGAGCTGTGATCTGGTAAACGAGAAGAGATTGTTCTGGATCCAATGACAGTGGCACAAGCCACCGCGCCACCATCCTTGGACCCATCTGTAAATAAGGATTTATGAGTATTATATATATTTTTTTAATTGATTATATTCTTGTTTATATTGTAAGTCATTAGTTACAGATTTCTTAAACTTTGTCAGAGTTAGGTCAACTTCAGGCCTCACCAGTTGCCAAGGAGGAGAAGAAAGAAGGCGGGAAGGAGCTATATTTTCTAGCTCAATGCCGGCAGCAGAAATGAAAGGCTTAATTCTGTGCCCAAGAGGCGGAACAAGAGAAGGTTTGTTGTTGTATAAATCCTCATAGAGGGGATTAAAGACACAGTTAAATGCAGGGTTAGACTTGCTAGAATATAGTTTAGTAATGTATTGTAAAGCTTATTTTATACGGCGTTGTGTAAGAGAAGGCTCATCTGCTTCAACATAGAGACTATCAATAGGAGAGGTTCTAAAGGACCCAAGACAAAGTCTTAGGCCTTGGTGATGGACAGAATCAAGTAGTTTTAGGTTGCTTTTGCAGACTCCACCATATACGATGGAGCCATAATCAAGTTTCGAGCGGACCAATGATCGATACAGGTGGAGGAGGGTAGCTTGATCCCCTCCCCACTTTGAGTTGGAAACAACTTTCAACAAATCGAGTGTCTTCAGGCATTTAGTTTTTAGGGATTTAATATGCGGAAGAAAGGTTAAATGGGAGTCGAAAATCAAACCCAAAAACTTGGCCTCTTTTACAACCTTGATGGGAATGCCATTTAAAAACAGTTCTGGGTCTTTATGTGGTTTATATTTACGGCAGAAATGTATGCAATTAGTTTTTGATTTAGAAAATTTAAAGCCGTTTTCAAGACGCCATTTATTTATTTTGTTTAAACACAACTGTAGTTGCCGTTCAATGGTATGCATATTCTTACCGCGACAAGAAATGTTAAAATCATCCACAAAAAGTGATCCGTCGATTGAATCATTTAAAACCTTGGATAAACTGTTGATCTTAATACTAAACAATGTTACAGACAAAATACTGCCTTGTGGGACACCCTGATCCTGATTATAATGGTCAGACAGGGTTGAACCCACTCGGACTTGAAATTGCCTGTCTTTTAAAAACTTTGATATAAAAAGAGGTAAACGACCCCTTAATCCAAAACCATGTAAATCCTTTAATATGCCATGCTTCCAGGTGGTATCGTATGCTTTCTCGAGATCAAAGAATATCGATACTGCATGTTGTTTATTAACGATTGCATTTTTAACAAAGGATTCTAATCGTACCAAATGATCAATGGTACTTCGATTTTTCCTGAAACCACATTGAATATTTGTAATAAGGTTATTGGTTTCAAGATACCAAGTTAATCTATTATTCCCCACACGTTCCATGGTTTTACAGACACAGCTAGTTAGAGATATCGGTCTGTAATTAGACGGATCTGTATGATCCTTGCCGGGTTTTGGTATTGGTACTACAATGGCATTACGCCATGAAGGAGGAAATTCCCCAGACGTCCATATTTGGTCAAATATATCTAAAAGTGTCATCAGACATGGTTCAGGTAAGTGTTTCAGTAGCTGATAATGTATATTGTCATCACCTGCTGCAGTGTCATGAGCTTGCTCAAGAGCAGTATGTAGCTCATGTAATGAAAACACTTCATTATAATCTTCACCGTTATGTGATTCAAAATTAAGTTTTGTCTTTTCCTGTTGTTTCTGATATCTCTGAAACTCAGGGACATAGTTTGCTGATGAAGAATTTTTGGCAAGAGTTTCGCCAATTTTATTTGCAATTTTAGACTTGTCAGTAATGAAATTATCACCATGTTTAAGATGGTGAACAGCAGATTTTGAACCTTTGCCTTTTATTCTCTGAATCATGTTCCACACCTTAGACATGGGTGTGCGGGAATTTATTTTGGAGACATATTTCCTCCAAGATTGTCGTTTGTTTTGTTTGAAGGTACGACGGGCCTTCGCATTGAGTATTTTAAATTTATTTAAATTATGAACAGTTGGATGATTGCGGAAATAATGTTCTGCCTTTTTCCTCGCTTTTCTGGCTTGTCTGCAGTCTGTATTAAACCATGGTTTCCGTACGTGTGGAGTTGTAGAGGATTTCGGTATACACTCATCAGCTATTTCCTTTAAAACGTCAGCAAAAATCTGAATGGGATCAGGTACGTCACTGAAGAATTCAGGTCGTAATTTCGATTTACATATAGTTTGAAATAGTGTCCAGTTAGCCTTCGAAAAGTTCCATCTTGTATATGATGGAGAATCAGATGGAGTTATTTCTGAAAGAATAGTTGGGAAGTGATCACTTCCACAGAGGTCACTATGGACAGACCAATCAAATTCATTTAGGAGGTTAGAGTCTGCAAGAGACAGATCTAGAGAAGAATAGGTTCCGGTTGCAGGATGCAGATAGGTGCTTGAATCATCATTGTATATACATAGATCATTATTGGAGATAAAATCTTCCAGTATTTTACCTTTAGTATTAGTGTTATTACTACCCCATAGCGGATTGTGACCATTTAGGTCACCCATAATAACACAGGGCTTCGGGAGTTGGTCATAGAGTGACTGTAGATCAGTCTGCTGAAGTGCCCATGAAGGCGGAATATATACAGAGCATAATGTAAATGCTACACCCAGAGTAAGTCGCACTGCAACAGCTTGGAGGTTAGTTTTAAGTGTAACAGGACTGTGAATAACACCCTGCCGTACAAGTATAGAAGATCCTCCAGTGGCCCTATCACCAAGAGGAGAAAAATAATGATAGGCTTCAAACTGACGTAAGTTAAAATTATCTGTCTGTTTCAGATACGTCTCTTGCAGACAGAAAGCTGATGGTGTTAAATCTTGGACAATTAGCTGTATTTCATTAAAATTTGTCCGTAGTCCTCTACAGTTCCACTGCACGATATGTTTTGAAAAACCTATCTTTTAGGTGGATTGATAGGGGATCTACCCCGCACCTTTTTGGAGGGCGACAAACTGTGTGCCCTTGATTGGACGTTTTCGGAGACATCCATGTCCTCCAGGGACCCATATTTGTTATATAATTTAATTCTATCATCTGACCCTTTTGGGGTTCTGCCACTTTGTTTCTTCGAAGAATCTGACGTCGGTTTGCCTTTGTTCTTAACGATTTGTTGAACGTTTGTAGTAGCTTGAGATCGTTGAGTTGACTGAGAAGATGGTTCTTGAGAAAGAGGTGTCGACTGTGATTGAACTTGAGAGTGATTTTGAGAGACTGAAATTGAGTCAGACGTTTGTGTTGCCTGTTCAGTGGTATAACTCTGGGGTTCTTCTGTGCTGACCCACGTGAGATCTGTTTGACAGTCTATAGATTTAGTTGTTACTGTGGGTGCTTGAGTAACAGTTGACCTAACAACAGATGCATATGAATCTGTACCTTCAGCAGACTGTACAAGTTTCCTAGCCTCAGAGAAGCTGATGTTTCTGGAAACTTTGATCTTATTGATTTCCATCTGCTGTTTCCAGATGGGACAGTCTTTGGAATAGGATGAGTGGTTCCCTGAACAATTTGTACATCTTTTGATATCGCTGTTGCAGTCTTCAGTAGTATGAGTCTGTTCACTGCAGTGTGCACATGTGACAGGTCTTGTACAGGAATTGACACCATGGCCATACTTCTGACATTTGAAACATCTTAAGGGATTTGGAATGAACATGTCAACTTTGATATGGCAGTAGCCTGCTTTAATTGATTTGGGGGCAATTGGCGATGAAAAGGAAAAGAGGTAAGTGTTAGTCAGTTGAGTTTGAGAGTTTTTCCTGGTTGAGAATCGTTTAACGTATATAACACCTTGATCTCTCATTTCAAATGCTATGTCACTTTCAGTCATGTCTGTGAACAATTTATCTCTATCACGTATTATTCCTTTGCTGGTATTGAGAGTTCTGTGTTCCGTGACTGAAACTGGAACACCGACAAACGAAGTGATTGACATAAGGTTAACAGATTGATGTTTCTTGCTGCATTCTATCAATAAAGAGCCTGATCTCAATCTTTTGATGTTTTTAACCTCGCCAGCTATGCCAGCTATACCCTTTGATATTGCAAATGGGTTCAGCTTAAGAGGTGTCTTGTCACTTGTCTCAACAACAAGAAAACGTGGCCAATATTCTGATTGTGTCAAAGGTCTGGGTTCATCGTCAGTATCAAGTGGACGTTTGGTCTTTTTGAGGAGGGTTTCGTATTCCATGTTGAGGTTAGATTGATTCGTCATCCGAGCTCCCCACCCACCACGGAGTATCACAAGGACAATGCTAAAAACAAGCGGATCTCCGACTTGCAGCACCAAGGATACCCGGATGATATACTCAAGTAGAATACTAAAAATTAACTATTCCACCAGATTGGCCCATGAGCCACCGCCTTCTGGGCAAAAGGCTCTAGGCAAAAACAGTTATGAAATTATGGATTTGAAGTTCAAAAAATTCGCCAAGACTTAAAAATTGTATCATATGATATTCAAAATTTTGTGCAAAGGTATATAAATTACCACAGGGCTTGGCGTGACCATCCGATTGATAGAACCGGGCCAGTTCTACCACCCGTCTAGGTGAAGTAAGGGGCGAAGTGGTGTGTTGGGCAAAGGAACACTGTTCCTGGAACCAGTGCCCTCAACCACCAGCCTCCCGTCCTCCACCGACACAGGGGCGCAACCCACGGCAAACGGGTTGGTGGACCAAATATCCCCCCGGGTCCACAACGGGGGGTTGAAGGGCGCTTAGCGTGACCCAGCACCCACCACGAGGAGGTGGCCCTTCATGGGTGCCCTCTCAGGAGGACAATAATTAGACAGTACTTAAACCCCTTTGAGGGTACAGCCACTAACAATCTAAGTTACTAATCTAAACTACCAATCATTAAAATACATCTATCTACAGAACATATTATTCAAAATTCATCTATTAAATCAATTTCTTTTAAAAAAACAAAAATTTAATGAAAATTAACAGTGTTAAATTGATCCTCAACTGTTTTCACAGTGAAATATGTATCCCTTATGATGGAGAATTCAACACAGTCAAGCAGGATATGCTTGACGGTGACTCTCTCATCACAAGGGATACAAAAGGGCGGATCTTCACCTTTTAACAAGTATTTGTGAGTATAACGTGTATGGCCAATACGACATCGTCGTATGATGACCTCTTCAAATCTGGACTGACAACCCAAGTACGTGTAACCAATATAGGTTTTTATTTCATGTAATTTGTTAATACCTACTTGGGTGTCCCAATTCTTCTGCATCAGATCACTGATGCACGATCTAATCAGAGCTTTGTAAGCAGAGTATGGAATAAGAAGTGGTGTCACAGATTTGTTGAGTGCTGCCTTAGCAGCAAGATCGGCCAACGTGGCTGGGCAACCAACAATGGACAATGTCGAATTGGCCAGTAGCAAGATCATGATACAATTCAATAATTTCTAATAAAAGTGAATGTTTACAAGAAAGATTTTTAATAGCCTGAAGGCACGAAAGGGAGTCGGAAAAGATTATATATTGTTTGTATTTAGGGTGATTTTTAATATATTTTAAGGCTGTTAATATGGCATTTGCTTCGGCTGTAAAAATTGAGCTGTGATCTGGTAATCGATAAGATATTGTTCTGGATCCAATGACAGTGGCACAAGCTAGCCACCGTCCTTGGACCCATCTGTAAATAAGGATCTGTATGTATTATATTTACTTTTTAATTGATTATATTCTTGTTTATATCGTAATTCATTGGTGTCTGACTTTTTAAACATTGTCAGTGTTAGGTCAACTTCTGGTCTTACCAATTGCCAAGGAGAAGAAGAGATAAGGCGGGAAGGAGCTATATTTTCCAGCTCAATGCCCGCAGCAGAAATGAATGGTTTAATTCTTAGCCCAAGAGGTTGAACAAGAGAAGGATTGAAGACACAATTATATGCAGGGTTAGACTTATTTGAATATAGTTTAGTGAGATACTGTAAAGATAATTTGATACGTCGTTGGTTAAGAGATGGCTCATCGGACTCGACATAGAGACTGTCAACAGGAGAAGTTCTGAAACACCCAAGACAAAGTCTTAGACCTTGGTGGTAGACAGAATCTAATAGTTTTAGGTTGTATTTGCAGGCTCCACCATACACGATGGATACACGTAATCTAGTTTAGAACGGACACGTGATCTGTATAAGTGTAGGAGGGTAGTTTGGTCCCCTCCCCACTTAGAGTTGGAAACAACTTTTAACAGATCAAGTGCCTTCAGGCATTTAGCTTTAAGGGATTTAATATGAGGCAGAAAGGTTAAATGGGAGTCGAAAATAACACCCAAGAACTTGGCCTCCTTTACAACTTTGATGGGTGTGCCATTTAGAGATAGTTCAGGGTCTTTATGCGGTTTGTATTTACGGCAAAAATGTATACAATTAGTTTTCGATTTAGAAAATGTAAAACCATTTTCAAGACACCATTTATTTATTTTGTTTAAACACAACTGCAGGTGCCGTTCAATAGTATGCATATTTTTACCACGACAAGAAATATTTAAATCATCCACAAAAAGTGATCCATCGATTGAAACATTTAAAACCTTGGATAAACTGTTGATCTTGATACTAAACAATGTGACAGACAAAATACTGCCTTGCGGGACACCCTGATCCTGATTGTAATGATCAGACAGGGTAGAACCAACTCGGACTTGAAATTGCCTGTCATTTAAAAAGTTGGATATAAATTTGGGCAAACGGCTTCGTAATCCAAAGTCATGTAAATCTTTTAAAATTCCATGTTTCCATGTCGTGTCGTACGCTTTTTCTAAATCGAAAAAAATCGACACTGCATGTTGTTTCTTAACAATGGCATTTTTGACAAAGGATTCTAAACGCACAAAATGATCCATGGTACTTCTGTTTTTTACGGAAACCACATTGTATATCTGTTATTAGGTTATTGGTTTCAACGTACCAAACAAGTCGATTATTTATCATGCGTTCCATGGTTTTACAAACGCAGCTAGTCAGTGAAATTGGTCTATAATTGGAGGGATCAGTATACGTCCAGGCTCAGGTATGGGAACAATAATAGCATCACGCCACGACGAAGGAAATTGTCCAGATGTCCAAATGTCTTCAAAAATATGTAAGAGCGTCTCTAAACATGATTCAGGTAAGTGCTTCATAGGATGGCGACGGAAATAATGTTCAGCTTTCTTCCGTGCCTTCCTAGCCTATTTGCAATCATCTGTAAACCATGGTTTTCGTATGTGAGGAATTGAAGAGGACTTTGGGATACACTCGTCAGCTATGTTATTTAGTTTATCTGAAAAATATTTTATGGCATCAGGAATATCATTAAAAAGTTCAGGTTTGAGTTTGTCAGCACAGAGATTTTCATGTAAAGGCCAGTTAGCCTTTTTAAAGTTCCATCTTGATGATGGAGGAACATCGGATGGATTCATAGGTTTTAGTATTGTTGGGAAATGGTCACTTCCACAGAGGTCATCGTGGACTGACCATTCAAATTCACTCAGTAGGTTAGAATCAGTAACAGACAAATCAATAGCTGAATATGTTCCTTTGCCAGGATGTAAATACGTAGTTGAACCGTCATTATAAATGCATAAATCATTATTTGGAATGAAATCCTCCAGTAATTTACCTTTGGTGTTTGTATTAGAGTGGATTGTGCCCATTTAAATCACCCATGATTATACAAGGTTAAGGGAGTTCATCATACAGAGCCCGAAGATCAACCTGCTGAACAGATGATGAAGGCGAAATGTACAGAGAGCACAGAGTAACTGCAACATGCAAAGTAAGCCTTACTGCAACGGCCTGGAGACTTGTTTTAAGTATAACCGGGCTGTGGATTACATCATTCCGAACAAGTATTGAAGATCCTCTAACAGGAGATCGATCCCTTACCTTCCTCGAGGGTGACAAGCTATGTGTCCTACCATGGTTGTGGTCGGACACATCCATGTCTTCGAGTGATCCAAACTTGTTAAATATTTGGACCTGATTATTAGCCCCTTCGGGGTTCTACCACTTTGATTCTTTTTAATTGGTTCAGCTCTAGAATTGGATTTGATTTTTTCAATTTGTTTCTCATTTATGTCTGATTTTGATTTTTGAGATGATGTTTTTGTGTGAGATGAGGACGAATCCTTATCGCTAGATGCCGTAGACTGATTTAATGTTTGTGGCAGATATCAAGGTTGGAGCAGAAGATTTTGCCCAAGTGTATTCGGTCTGGCAAGCTACCGTATTACATGGAATAGATCTGGGAGTTGAAGTTGAAGCAGAAGTAGAAGCAGTTGCGGCGGCATAAGACGGGCCAGGAGTTTCCTGGGCCATTACGTATTTCTTAGCCTCGAAAAAGGTGATATTTCGGTCATGTTTGACACGTGAAATTTTTGACTGGAGTTTCCATGTCGGGCATTCTCTGGAAGTCGAGGGGTGACTTCCAGAACAGTTTATACAAGCAGACGGGTTATTGCAGAGGTTACTGTCTTCACATTTGCCTCCACATCGGTGGCAGGAAGCTGGATTATGGCATGATTTGGAGCCATGGCCATACTTTTGGCAATTGTAACACCTAGGGCTGCGCAATATAACCGGTTTACCGGTATTTACCGCTTCAGACATGAAAACGATACGTATTGCGATACGCTGATCGAAAACCGGTATTTTGACATGCATTCGGAAAACTTCGTAACACTCGGAAATTTTCGGACATTACCGTTTTTTGAATTGTTCTTTTCCCTGTTTCATTAGTGCCAAATGTTACTTACATTTTTATTTTGTCATGATTAAAAGTTTTTATTAAAGGTTAATCAATCATAGTGATTTTGTTGTGTTTTTGCTTTATAATCAAACATTAACTCGATTATAAATAGTTTTTGTTAAAAAAATGATTCTTGCAATATGTTGCAATACACATCGCAATATGTGTTTCCGTATCGCAATATATCGCAATATGAACATTCTCTGCAATACCCACCCCCAGTAACACCTCAGGGGATTCGGAATGTAGGCATCTACCCTTAGGTGACAATAACCAGCTTTAAGTGAGTTAGGGCGTGATGGAAGACAGAAAGTAAACAAGTATGTATTGTACAAGTACAAGTACATCAAATAAAGCCAACTATCGGTTCTACCTACTTGAGCTGTCAGTCCAGGTTTGAAGAGGTCATAATGCGACGATGGCCATACAAGATATACTAACGAATACCTATTGAAAGGTGAAAATCCTCCATTTTGCAGCCCTTGTGATGAAGGAATAATGGTCAAGCATGTCCTGTTTGACTGTTGATTTTTCCATCACAAGGGATAAATATTTCAGTGTAAAAACAATTAGGGGTCGTTTTAGTTATGCTAATTATCATTTTATTAATGATTTTCATTTAACAAGTTTGATTGATATGTATTGTCGATAGATAGAGAATCTCACCCAAGTGTCTTCTGATATCAATTATATCAACACAAGTTGATAAAGTTACAAATATCCGAGACTTGCACCCGACCACTCCAGATATATCACGTTTTATCCTAATGTTCTTCCACAACAGTGCCCGTGGAATCAGTCGACACGGTCGAGTTTCAGAAAGACTCATCCACCCACTTGACTCGATCTAAGTCTTCTGAATAAAAATGTAATTCATGTGCTTAATGTGGATGCTAATAAGTTTTATCAATCACTCGATATCAAATGAATTCATCCAACAACAAACACCAGCTCATCGATTTTCTCAAATGTCATTGGCCACACTCTCAGTGATACAATGACAGGATTCGTGTCAAATTGGCGGGAATAATGTTGCCATTGTTCCCCGCCTCATCAATATTGCCCATCTGCAAGTGCCAGTCATCAGTGTTTGTGGATGTTTTACATCAATGCCAATGTTCTGTAGACCAAAGCCGTTTTGCGGATTTTTGTTGATCTTGCTCTGGGCAGTCAATCTTCAAGAAGCCTTTTGATGATTGGGCGTCCCGGGTTTCCAGAGCTAAACTAGCCAGCACATGCTCTGATAAAGTTGATATGGTCAAGCCAATACATACAAGACAGAAAACACATTTCTGTTAAATATTCTCAGTGATAAAGATATTGCTATATCGATCTAAGAAGAGAGATATGACCGAGTTGAATCCGTGAATGTACAAACGTAAAGAGGAATCACTCTGTTGGTGCAAAGGCAGAACATGATGTATCCAAACAAACTACCGACCACTCGAATTAAAGATGCTGACATGTTTCAACATGTTTTGAAATACTAAGGCAGTTTAGTTTCTAGGTAGCTAAACGTGCATCCGAGAGATTCAAACATTTCTAAATGTCATACTCTTTACAGAAATATTTCTTCATAGATTATACGGTCAAAATGGGGTTAAACCTACATGTACTGGGCATACGTATACAGTCACAAAAGTAGTGTCCCTTTTTGGCGTCAAACTTCGCTGAACAGGGGGAATAGATCATTCCTGCATATGTTATATTTGGGATTACACTTTCTTTGTAAAGTACAGATTCTAGTACCTTTTGGGGTGAGTCCCATCCGGGATTCGAACCCACACCCTCAGAGTCAGGCACCTTATTGCCAGCACACAAAGTCAGACGCCTAGACCGCTCAGCCATCGCGGCTTCCACAAAAAATGGAAGTCGGACAACTGAAAATGGCATTGTGTATTTCATAACTATCCTATTGGCACAAACACGTCCATAATGAAACGCCTTGTAAATTTTGTACTATGTCATTGAAACAGATCAGCACTGGTTGTAATTTTAGAATGACATTGTTTGTCCGCAATCATTTTGTACACTCACAAGGGACACTTATTGTGAAACTGAGAAGAGAATCACCATTGCTTTTCATACAGAAAAAATATCTTGACTTTGAAATTCACTTCTGATTACATTTTGTAGAAACCTTCATTGGTTGTCAAAAACGGGTCCCTTTTGGCCAATCTCTGTCCATTATGGACACCATCTGGGCTAGTCTCTTTCATTTAGGAACACCCTCTGGCGAATATATGGATCGGGAGATTTGACTCGGTAAAGTGTTTGCTTGCATGTAATCGTAACATGATCTTTGCTCAGAATATCTATCACTGGATTGTCTGGTCCAACCTCGATTTTCTACATATCTCAGTTCACTCACAACGTAAAGGTCGATGAAATAAATTAATGCAAATTCTTGACATTTCGACTGACAAACTTAACATGACATGTTGATGTCAATATTAGTGCAAGGGGAACATCAGCCAGTCTATGTGTTAATGTCATTGTCCATCTAAGAAAATATTACGACAAACTGAGAACATATTATATTTCATCCTCTGTGATGTTCGAATTCGTCTGCAACGCACTTTGATTTGGAATACGAAAAGAGCAAGAACCTTAATTTCTATTTGGCTACAACGTCCGTAATAACATTAAGCAAAAATTCATATAAGAGGGTTCGTAGTAAACGTAACGATAGTTCTGCACTAAAACAACACGTCGTATTCCATAGTGATGAGGCGGAAATTGATTATAAGATCAGATCAAACCTTATTTTTCCACTTCACACAAAGATGCAAGATGAATTTCCATCCAAATGAATCCTGGGTTGATGCAAAGTACTAGAAACTAGAAAGAGAAACATCACCTTCTCTGATAAAAAAAATCATCTTGTGAAATTTGTATGAACAGTCGAAAGGAAGCGACCACTAAGAGTGAGCTGATTTCGATTTGTCCTGGAAAGCCGTGGTCATCAGGAAGCTTTAGCCAAGGTTAGCTCCAATCTCTTGTCTAGCTGGTGATTCTTTGATCAATGCCTCGACTGCATTCAAACAACTCAGATGGAATGGGTCGTTTCACGCTCAATTTGGCGCCTTTTCTTTTTTACGATGTCACTTGACATGCTGCAAAACAGATATGAAGGTGGCGGTGTGGGGAGCTCGTTCGTTCAGGATGGACTGTGGGAGGTGACGTTGTTCGAACTGGCTAAAGCGCCAGGCTAGTGATCCAGTGAGATTGAGGTGACGGGATCGAGCCCACCTGTGACCGGGTGTAAAAACCTTGGAGTCAACTTTGTGTGCAGACTCTTTCAGTGTTGTCACAACCCTTAGTTTACAGTACACAACCCTGTGCACTTAAAATAACCCACGAATCCGTTGGTATATGACCAGATGGTGGCCACATGAATACGTGCAAACACCCAGTTGCGGGTACAGCAACGTGCAGTGAACTTGGACAAAGTACTGTGACTATGTGTCCCAGTCCACCCAGCTGTGAATGGGTACCTCGTAAGGATGGGAATGCCACAATAACTCGGTGCGCCTAGTTGCTGCAAGAGTTGTATGATCCCCAGGGAGTTGAGATTGACAATACGATGTGCCGTTGAGATTGACATCCAGTGAACGAGGGAAAAACAAAGCAAGAGCAAAGAGTCCTTTGCGGAGATTTGCGCTATATAAATGCTACCCATTATTATTATTATTATTAAACTTAAAAAAGGAAATCTCAAATATGATATTAAAGTATATGGTGTCAAATTTCAAGTATGGCAACAAGCCATATATGCTGCAACAAGAAAACGAATCGTAATTTACTTAATTATTTTACTCCATGTTCAATGCAGTCGTAAAGTACATTTGTGTGAACCTGGAATAAAATTCGAATAGACATATTAATACTGAATATCCTCCCACATTGTGAAAAGTTTTGTGCACGTATAGTACACGCATATCATAGAATATAGCTAAAAACAGATCAGTTGAGACAATTTTGTTTGATACTTGTTTGTTTTTGAGAATGTTGACCATCTACATTGCCATGTAAATCACATTCCACATGCTCATTCACGATAAGGCTTATAATTAGTTGATAATGGTTATCGCCCTTCTCTGTTTGCTTGATTTTGATTCCTGAATACTTGTGAAAGGATCTTAACTATATCTCACAAGCTTCCCGACGTGATTAGCAAACCAAATGATGTTGCCATCGATTTAACCAGCATTGTGTATATACACCTCTCGTGTTACGTGTGAGCTCATGCTCAGAAACAGGACTAGGGACTTAGTGACCAATTGGTGATGCTTATGGAGGATTTGTTTCCTCTGAGATTTTCACTTGAAACAGATTTTCAGGATTTCAAATGGTGCCTTGGTGAATGTCATTGATTTAATACATGCTTAACATTGTGTGTTCAACAGAGATGGGTGCGGAGGCTTTAAATATATAATATTGGTTTCTTTAGGAATAGCCCATCAATAAGACCAATCCTTGATAATCTTCTGTTGAATAATGCTAGCATATTATTAATGTTGATTTTTCGTATTGATGCCCGTCGTCTTTTACGTCATGTGATCATTATAAGGGTTGACAGTGGTGATTTCATTGAAAGTATAATATTTGTAAGGTTATTGATGTCCAGTAGAAGTCTGAAATAATCGGCTTTCCTTGCACTGCAATAATTACGTTTATTGACATCAACGGCGATAACCATCGTTTCTGTATTCGATAACACATACATCCTGACTTAAAACATCAGTGAAGGAGGTGCTTCGATTGGCGTCTTTATTTCTTGTCACGACCGTTATTTGTTTTCACGACTGTTTCCGTTGAAGTCTGTCTATTCACGTCTGTATTTCTTGTCACAACTGTATTTGATCCTTGCACAAATACCCGTGTTCTGCGTACCTTCGTCACGGGAGCATCACGATGCAATATTCACCCCAGGTACCATCTTTGAAAAGGCTGGAATCACGTCAGCTTGAATACTTGATTGTACCTGTCTACTACAAGTTCTGGATAGTTCCCTCTTTTGCTCAAGCGAATAATTTGAGTGGACGGCTATTTTCGTGTCGTTTGAATCGGTGCACTATTTCGAGTGTATTTGACATGATGTCACTGGAAAATCTAGCTAATGCTGTATTTACTGAGCTAGCCAACATTGTTAACTCAGTGTTTACGGGTCTTTAGGTCCTCTAGGGTTTCTGGCAGACCTCTGATCAGACAGGAGTCGAGAACCGTCCAAATGAACCTGAAGGGTTTCGCTTCGCTGCTTTTGTTTGTAGTACTCCATGATTCTTGATCACTAATCTGTTTTGACACCTTTACCATAGTCCACTTCAGTGGTGCCTGACTTCTTTCAAATGCCACCTCTGTGTAAACATAATAGTAGAGGTATTCATATTTTTATCTCGAGGACAGTAGCTTGAAGTAGGTGATATCTTCCTTTTTTATTAAAGAAACTTTATCAGTTTAATGAATTGTTTATCTCAATTGATGTAATGAGCCAATAATACTACCGGTGCATCCTCTTTCAACCAGTACCTGGCCTGGTGTTTACCAGTCTGTTTCATTTCTGGACACGGGAGGTTTGGTCGTCGCATTGATTAATGTTACCGTGAATATGTGTCTAGCAGCTGTAATATTGATAGCAAACGTAAATGAAATGTAACATATTGTTTTCATTATTTTCACCAATATCGGTACACAATATCGTTTCTCTGGATTTCTGGTCCATTAATCACGTTTTCATTTACAGGTTGCCGTCGTATATATGTTTACTGTGTTATGAATATTTTGTGCATTGTGCTACTGGTAGGGGAGGACGTGTAACCCTTTTCGCGAACACCTGGTGTACTTTTTTCAGATTTGGAGTATCAGAAAAGAACAATCCTAAACGTTAAGCTTGTATTTCGAAAAGTCCACTTGGCACATGATCTGTTAATTCCATTGACTGAATTTGTGACATTCAGAAATATGAGCATGTCTTCACACCGAGTCTCGGGGGTAAAATATCTTAAAAGAATATTCCAATCAGTTTTCAAATTCAATCCTGCAAAAGATCGAGTAATAAAACAAATTCTCACCAAATTATAATTTATTCGGTCAACGGGTTAAGTAGTTACATCACATATAAACGTCTGTCTTCATCGA
Source organism: Haliotis rubra (assembly GCF_003918875.1). Classification (NCBI taxonomy): domain Eukaryota; kingdom Metazoa; phylum Mollusca; class Gastropoda; order Lepetellida; family Haliotidae; genus Haliotis; species Haliotis rubra. The sequence continues at coordinate 149,910 of NW_025767182.1, forward strand.
CAGGAGTGCTGCCATTCTTTCTGAAAATGTGACGTCATCGACACACCACAAGAAATCGGTGTAAGGAGTTTAGATTGTAATCTCCGTACATCATCGTGCGATGAAGTTGTCATTATAACTGAATCTACGGTATATTTGCCCTGCGCGCTTTTCAACGTAATACATTATCTTATTGAAAGTGAAACCCAGTTCTAAATTTGTACTAGCAGCCTAGCACTAGCAGCAATGGAGTATAACTTACGACCGTATATATTTGAACCGCAGTTTGAGGAGGGAGAAAGCAGAACTCTTGATAATCGATCTAGTGAAAGCGATTCTGAGACCGATTCCGCTGATTATAATCGTACCAGAAATACGACATGGTGTGAGTGTGAGAAGTGCGAGGCAATGCCAACGGCAATGGAGTGTCGACGTTGCCAGGAAATACCCTACCTCCATGATAGAATTATCGGTATTTCTTGCATTACCGATCACTGTGATTTTTCCACCATATGTCTTTCACTACCGGTGCTACTTATGAGCTATATCCAATTCATGATGTTCAAGGGAATGAGTGGACGAGCTCCTGATGTTCTCACCAACCGGTATGTTTTCCAGTGATAATCCCCTCACGTCTTACATGGGATTTTCAAAAAGAGGTTTGAGAGTTTGTCATAAACTGATATTCAGATGAAATAGAAAGTTTTGTCTTTCAAATATTCTTACATACACTTTGGTAAATTTCCATATTTTCCAATTGTAAATTTTTAAATTATCAATTTCTGTAGAAATTTTGACAAATGACAGTAAATCGTATTATGATAAGTGTTTTCACCATGGCATAATCGTAATTGTATATGATTTATTAAAATGGTAATTATGCCCAAATCCATGCCCAAGGTGATGTTTTTTCACAAGATGGAGCACATAATACTTTGATCCTAAGAACAACATCACGGAATATTATTCATATTTTTTTAATCATTTTCCTTACCCAGTAAAATAACATTAAAAATTAGGTGATACCTTTATTAGATATTAATTCAATAATGAATGTTTGAAAAACAAAATCACAACTGAACATCAATAATCTTTATTTCTCTGTTGACATATTATTGGTGCTTAGATAGTCATACTGAAATACAACCCGTAGATGAAATGCAATAATTCATTCTCCCTTTTCACCATCTAAAATGCTTCTATATCAACAATATGGATATTTCATAACATCACTTTTTCATCAACATTTGCTGTCATTTAATTATATATTCCTGTGACAGTTATGCAAAGCAATTTCTTAGATATATAAACATAGAACAAACGTTTATGTTTATCATTACCTAGTTGCACTGATAAATAGGTGTGCAACATGGAAACCATCAGTTTGGGATAAGGTAAAGAACATAATTATGTATACAGTATAAACAACTGAAAGTTTTTGAAAAACAATTTGGATAAGAAATTATGTTTTCAAGAGAGCGAGAGAGAGGCCTCTATTTCTAGGTGAATGAGTAAATTCTTTTCAACAATAATGAGACACACCTGTTACCTATTTCAGACAGTAAAGGCTTATGGCATATAGGAACTTTATGTCATGGGCTCATAGTGGGCAGAAACTTGGTAAAGGGGTGAGGAAGGTGATACCTGCTTGTGTCATCAGACAAATTAGACAGAGCTTCCCAGCACAACAATACACAGGCTTTAAAGAAGTAAACGATGCCATGCATCTTCACGAGTGATATGAACGTGATATTGAGTTCCTGATTCCTGAAATTCAGGAGCAATGATTTTATCCAATTATATTGTGGTTGGATGGTAGTAGATAGTTGCGGTTTTTTGTGTGTAAATGAATGGTATTTATTCAATAATGGATAACTGACAACTACAAAAAGTAGATTTTAGTAATCAATTTTGCAATTACATTGATATGATGATATCATAATATAAACTGTAATATAATATCATGGGAACACTCAACAAATGTCTTTCCATACATTCCAATCTTCAATAACAGGCAATAGATAATCAATCTGATTGTCATAAAAGGTACTTTTACCAACAAACTTTAGATTCATCAACGAAGCAACATGTTTGTATGTCCGTCCAGTGAACAAAATACTGGCAGATAGCATCACATTCCCAGCAGACACATGATCAATCAAAAGTGGCTGCGACCTCCAATACAAAACCTCATGACACCCTGTACAATATATTTTCGCTGTGATCATGCTACCAGAAAAAGATTTCTTGATTTCATCAACGGGACATGAGCAGTATTTACAAGGAATACGGTACAAAATTTCTTCAAGTGCATCGGAAAACACTATATATTTATCTTGAGAGAGGATATTTGAAATAGGGTCTATTTCAGATTCGTCTTCATTTTCACTTTGTGATTCAGCATCACTTGATGGTTGGTACAATGATGATTCACTTCCAACACTTGAAACATGCGAAGAAAATGGTTCGCTGAGAACTGTTGATTTATTCAAATCATCAACAACACTGTCAAATGATCCAGAATCCTGAGATATATCAGAAATATCAATATCAGGTGTGGAGTGAACCTCTTCCTTTTGCTCTGACAGTGCACAATATGCATGACCCAGCGAGGTGGTCAAGGGAGATGCCTCAGGACCATTGCAGCGGTGATGATTTGTGTGGCAGCAATCAACACACGCCAATACTCTAAAAACAAATTGTTAAAAACATGTTAGAATTTCTCAAAAGCCAAATAATTATTAGGCAAGTGAGTTTGTTCAAACTTGCCTCTATTCACCCAGCAGAAAATGGGTACCCGGTGAAATAAGTCGTGAGACTATTAACCTTCTAGTGCCTAACAGGCAGCATGGATTGTCCGGGTTAACAATGATCGGATTATACGCTTTGAGCAGGATATCTAGCCTGGAAAAGAAATGTTATAAATATTCTCATTATTTTTATAAAACTGGCTCCCACAGTAGACAACGCTTTGCGATATCTTCGTTGTAGATATCACAACAATTGAATTGTCATAATGCTATTACATCATCAGTTAATACTATGACATCACTAAGAACACAGTTGACAATGCTATGACCTTAATGCTCAGGAAGCCTAATGACAGTTTTGTGTTCAGATATGTTCATTTTTTTACTGACAACTGATTAAGAATGATTTTGGATGATAAATAAAATGTCACCATCATGTCTTCTGATATCAAATATATCAAAACTCGTTGATTACAGCAACAATATCCTCGGATATTGGTACCTTTCATAAAAGGTGTTCATATATTTCATATCAAAACACTCTTTGACGAGATTCTCCATATATTCAAGACATTAAACTGGAAATGAAAATTAACCATTTTAGACAAAGTCACATTTTTTCCTTGAATTCAGAAGATGCTTAACAAGAACAAATACTTACAACAGAGCAAACTTCAATGTTGCCATGGTTGGAATTCAAACCTCTCTTCTTGGGTGCATGATCTGATGATTTCTTCTGAAATACATGTGTCAAGAACTAATTTGCTATGCATAATGTTTGTCATATACAGGAATACACTGCTGGCTTTTAATGTAAGAAGTTTGGTCTGTGTTTATGAATGTTATAAGAGTAGAAATAATTATAGATTACCTTGATTATACCTAATAAAGGGTTTTGAAATACATTTACAGATAGTGTGCAGTGTTCCGGCACTTGTATATTTTGCATGTTAGATTAGCTATTACATGGGTTAGTTGTACTTTTGGTAAATGAAGCAATGCAATATTTATTAAAAAATACATATAAATCAATGTGATAAAAACAAATAAGATTCATGCTCTTGTAAGAAAATTGAGTACTAGCGTATGGATAAAATCCATAAATATGTTTCAATATCAATCTCCAATTTCGTAATATATGTTTTTTTTGTATGAAGACTTCCGATGATTAAAAAAATACATAACAAATTCTCATAGAGTCTAATGAATTCATTATCAGTCTTATTTCGAGGCATTTCTCTAAACATGTTCTATGTTTAACAGTGAGACAAATTCCTGTTTGTATGTAACTTTACAAGGGCACTGTTTGTAAACTATGCTATCAAGGCAAACAAGTAGGAATGGTTTCCATAATACTAATGAACAATTAAAACATTAAGTACCTTAGACTTCCTGCTTTTTGTGATGGCTGGAGAGCTGATGACACTGCTGATAACCTCAAAAAAGAAAAGAATTAAGTAAGTATGCAACCCCAGCAAGTTGTGATATATTCCACTGAATTCTGATATAATCATCCTTGCTATATTTCATAACTTACATTCTAGTCACTGATCAACATATTAAGTCATACAGATGTCAACTCACATATGTACCTTTATTTAAAAAGCTTAGGGGTAGACAATCATATATTTAAAGTTAAAAAAAAATGTCTGTGTTTTTAAGCCTATTTGAGTTACCTGCTTTCTTTTCCTTTCTATCAGGCGATCCCTTCTCTCATCTCTCTTCTCTTCTCCCTGTCTCTTTCTATGAACAAAGGGAGTAGGGACTGCATCTCCCTTCAGTTTCAGATGTGGCTCTACCCCTAAAACTCTTGCCTGGAGATCATACTCGAAACAGTCTGGCTCAAAATGGTCTTCACAAAAAACCTGCACAGAAAAATCAAACAGTCAAAATCAAACCTTTCTAAATCATCTACAATTGAAAACAATTGAAATTGTACACATCTACTCAAAAACAGCTTAGGAAACATATTCATGTATGTGATGTGATCTATTTATGTACATGATTAATTATTCTTTATATTAATAATAATAATACTTATTATTATAATGCTTACATGATAATTGATTACAAAAGAGAAAAGACTATTCATATTATTTTCTTAAATGTTTTAAAACTCAATACTATTTACAATACTATGCACATGTGATTATTTGGGATATGATTTTTCAAAAATAAAACCTAAATGTAATGTAGTTTATTTCCATAATGCATGTGTGGCCATAGGCCCAAATACATAATACAACAATAATAATATGGGTGATATTATAAACCATCATTTTCGCTTCTTAAAAGCAACATGAATGAATGCCATTAATTTTGTAAGCACAGAGTGTGAAGTTGTTGACATAAGTTTTGAGAACATGTGTACTGATGGGTTCCTGATCACATAACTTGGTAGAATAGCTTTTCTGATGGTGTCAAGGGAAGGGCATATCAAAGTAAAATGATAAAGATCTTCGATTTCATATCGATCACAGTGTGGACAGATACGTTGCTCACGGGGCATATTTGATATCCGGCCTCTGTCTATCTAAGTTCGTAGTGAAGAGTCTAATAAGTATTCTTCAGCATCAAGAGTTGTCTTGTATGTTGAGTATGTATCATATCTTGAGTTGCTGGTTAAAAAGTCATGCCACTGTTGAGAACTGATATCTTTTAAAAGCTGTTCAAAGTCCTTAACAAAATATTCCGTAACACCAACATCTTGTGAAGCCCAAGCATATCCCATTCCAACATTTTGTAGTAGGGTTCTAACATCGGAACACCATGTATGTCGACCTACATTGTCCAGATTATACAACATGACATATGCCTTGCGTGGTAGTCGATGAGACGGGAGATGAAGGAGTCTGATCCAGTATTTGATGCATCTGACGGCACTATCCACATACAGAGGATGACGTCCACACTCTCCAAGGGCCATAGCATTTGGTGTGTTTGTACCGGTTCCAATGTAGCGTTTACAAGCAAAATATTGAACTCTCTCAATTGCCTCGACTCGTGTGTGTCCCCATATTTCACTTCCGTATAACAGGATGGGCTTTATTTTTGTGTCGAATATTTTGAAATAGGTCTTGAATGGTAACTTTCCATATGCCCACATTATACGTAAGATGTTCACTAAGGAACGTTTGCCGTTAGTCTACATTTGTCAACAACTTTAATATTGTAACTTTTTCCAGTTTCTTCATAATGGTGTAAATCCATAACTTTTTAAAACAAATTGATGATGACTGAAAGTGTTACGCCGATAATCATATTCATCCATGATTTTCTACTAGATCTTCATGCAGCCCTACAAGTCAACATTTTACCTTTAATCCCTACCGACATTCGTAATCATATCAATGTCGTACAAGATAATCGAATACAAAATCAAAATTAATCCAGTTTTTGGTTGAATTATATGTGATACATACGTACGAATTTATTTTTATTACCATGATTACGAACTTACCACAATGCATCGTGACACAGGAGGATTCGCTTCGAATAAATTGCGGCCGAAAATATTTTATTTACTGGAAGAAATCATTAAAATAAAAATATTTCCTAAACAAAATTAAGTTATTTAACAAATGCAACTATATTAACAAGGACCTATAAGAATTACTTTCATAATAATCATTTATGAGCTTGTCTAGAAAAGGCTGTACGCAAAAATGTCATGTTGTTCAAAGTTCAAACTTTGTGCTGGTCGATGCTGTCCATCCAGTCCCGATGTTGTGTAGCCATCTGCTGCATAGGATCTTCTTTTTATCTGGCCTGGGTATTTGAAAAAATGATTTTCCGTGACCGGGGACGCTTTTTCACCGGTCGTTACGGTTTGAACAACCCCAACCTGACAGGCCGGCATCGCGCACCGTTGATGACAGCGGTGTAACCTAACTTCGTGGTGTGTCGATAACGTCATTTTCTCGCTATTTCGCGCTCTCGTCAACCATTCGAGACAGCATCATGGCGACACCCTGTGAGGTCGCTATTTGTGATCTTTTTCCATTTTCAATTTTTTTTACAGACTTTGGTAATAAACTAATAATTATTTGATAACATGTATGGATTACCGCTTAAACATTCTTTAAATGCCATGATTTTCATTTTTTATTGGCATATTCCTTTAACATTTCAGACGAGGTGGTCTCAAGTTGCGTAATTTAGCTCACGTGTCAGTTAAAACGATCTATGATCTCTAGCGTGTGTGTAATTGGGCAACAGAATGGAGTGATGCGCTCTTGGTGTTGACGCAGACATGAAATTAGAGAATGCAATCAATATTTTAGAATCCTGAACATACCACAAGTTATGTTACTGCATAAAATATTAAAATGTTTTAAAAGGTTTCGACAATTCAAAGTTGCAAATACTTTTCCATGTAAAGATTTAGAGTAATTGATTTTCCTGATTTTGTAGGTATTGCTGACTTTGATCTTTTACTATGCCTCTGTGTTATTTCTCCAGATTCTGATGTGGAATGGCATCTGAATTCTTGACAGAACTAAATCAATGAATCATGCAGACGTTAAGTCAATAGTCTGGGTATTCTCACCTTTGTGGACCAAATCTTAGTAGAGTTGATTGTGTGTTGATGTAGTTAGTGTCGACACTGTGGCTGGTGTTCTCCGGGAGCTGGTCCTTTGTACAGCACAGACGTCGCTGGCTGACATAAGTGATACTGGTGGTTTTCACGACATCACTGATAATATTTATATCAGTGATATTCATGTTAGTGCAAATATTAGTAATGTTGCTGATATTAGTTATATTGCTGATTTTGTAGGTATTGACGATAGTGACGTTTGATGTTGCTGATTTTAGTGATGACCTATTAGTGTTCTTGCCGATGTTGCAGATTTTGCTGATGCTGTTGACAATATTCCACATTGCTGATTCTACCATTAATGAAAGGGTTTATTTTTCAGAAAATGGTCATTCAGAGGATTTGGCTGAAAATGCTGATAATATTTCACATTGCTGATTTTGCTATTACTGGTATGGCTTATTTTACAGAGAATTTTCACTCACACACACACTAAGGAACAGAGGATTGAGCAACACATGTTGTTTCCCAAATGTCCATGCACCAACATATTTGTTAGGCTCATCAGCATACTTGTAACATATCATTAGTTCTTGGCACTTGTTTTATGTAATTTATTCTGCTCTTGTTCCAATCTTTGAGCTGATTCCTCATCTATATCACTACTTGCTTGATTGATTCTATGTGTATCAACACCATACCCGTTCTGCTTCATGTAATACATTGGATTCTAGTTCCTACCATTTACCAGGGCGCTTATTGATCTAACCATTCGCCATGATTGATTCTATGTTTGTCAGTACCCTACCCGAGCTTGATCGGATGTCACAATTACTCAAACATTATGATATATTATGTAGACTTTGGTGTTGTAACCACAATTATAAGTATGAAAATTATGGATAAATCCGTTACATTTTTGTGTGTTTACATCGCTAGTCTGGTCTTAACTTCACATTAATAGTTTAACTGTTACCAGATCGTTTATGTAACCTATTAACAATACACTGAGAAATACTCTGTGTTTTTCTAAATTATGTGAAAGATTCAGTACAACAATATCGATTATCCAAATTAATCCAATCCAAGGCAAACATTCTGACTGATTCACACATGCTCAGAAGCGCATCTAAGTGTATATTTTCCAGGTTCTCTTTAATTGTCAAATAAAAGCGACAAAATCCTTTTCCATAATCAAGAATAACCATACTCGACTTTCTTCAGAAACACACAATTCATTTAACATAAAACGAATAAATATGGTAACTAAATATTTGAATGGATAATTGAAAATCAGATACGACTCCCACATATATTTAATTTTCACAAAAGTGTTCCTTTGTTGTCTAAGGGAGCAAAACAATCCTCCGACATACGGAGGAGGACTGAAAACAACTGAGACCCGACCAGACAACCTAGTGACAGAATGCCTGGACCAAACAACTGAGGAATCCTTCAGTACAGGAGATTCCGACCTTCCATTCGGACCAAGTTATGATAATGTCATTACGAATAACTATCAGATAGTGATAATGCTAGGTGTTAAAAGGTAACTGTATCCTGCCCAACTGGTGGCAACCTTCACACACATATATAAGCAAAAGTATGTCACTTGTTCACCTTGAAAACCAGGAGAGCATACTTCTGTAAGGGAATTTATATCTGTTACTGGTGCATCAAATTTGGCTCCACATATCCACTTAAACTCTTTTTTGAAAGCTTCACTATGTCTATGAATGTTCTAACTCTGATCAAACAACACATGAAGCTATTTGGCATCTTCGTAGAAAGATCATGCTTGAGTGTACATCAGAGTTCAAAAATGGGTTCAAACGGAAATCCGTAACTGGAGTGTGGGCAGCATGCCCACTGTCTTTCTCTTCATCGTGACATTTTTTAAAAGCAAAATTGATATAAAAAAATCTCTAACAAACATTTCAAAACCATCGATGCTGTGCAACTCATAACAAAAAGTCCTCATGAATGTGAACAACAATGTATCCATTGTCGTGGGAGCAGCAACCCAGGATCAAAGAATTAGTACAGATATGACGCTACATCTTCTGTATGGAGATGTGAATATAACAGGTGCGTGGGAGGACATCTTCCATACACAACAACGGCGTCAGGTGTCTCATAAATAAAAGTGCAATATAATTGTTATTGGGCGAAATGTCAAGGAAACATGTTCTTATATTACCTGGCAAAAGTACGTCTGTCATAAACCATGCACTTGTAGTAACTTGTAGTAATCGATTCAAATATTTATATTATGCACATGTGTGGATGGATATGTGGATGGATGGATGGATGGATGGGTGGCTGGGAACGAGAACCAAACTGTTGTGTTAACTGAGACACAGATGCCCTGAATGAAATTACCACAAGGTGCCTTGAGCTGAGGGGTTGTTTAGTGGTTAAAGCGGTAAAATAAAGCTCGTAAAATAAAGGGTTCGGTAAAAATCGGAATATTGCTTAAAGCAGCGTAAAACAAAATTCACTCACCCACAATCAGCATGTGTGAAACTGACACTGACTGTATTAATCTGAGATAGTGTAACTGTGTATAAGGGAAGCCATAAACAGATGGACTAATTTGCAATCATCAGACGAAAGAATTATGTGCTTAAGTCAAATTGAAACAGGATTTCCTCTTTTGAAGCCTTGACCTCCTTTGCGTATCTCTTTACCATACATATTGATATTGTAAATATCATATAAACAGTCGTCGAATCAATCAGCAGCACGTGAGATCTGTATCAATCAATACAACTGCGCCTGAAGCAGGGAGAAAATCCATTCAAACCTTGTGAGACACGTGCGTTTACGTCAGTCGTATACAACTCGCTCTTCTGTGTGCGTACCTTAACGCAAATAACAGCCTGTTACATCTATAGTCTAATGCCCGTAGGAAATTGTAAAGTCAGTTGTCTCTGTAGCTGCCAGTGAATCTCCGCTGTTGTCATATCAGCGAACGATCAACGATGAGCCCCAGGTTAGATTCTACACATGGGTACATTATATGTGTCCTCCGTTGATATTGTTGTGCGGTTAGATCGATGTCTCTTAAACCATGGCTAGAAAGGTCACCATTATTATTATGAACGGCATATCTTAATAAACCAACTTGATGAATGTAAGACTCACTATAGAGTATCATCTTCACGATTTCATTTAAAAGGTGAAGTGAGGTGAAATTGGGTTTAATGTCGTGCTTGAGAATATTTCGCTCATATGACGACGTGCATGCGTGTGTATGTGTATGTGTGGCTGCTTGTACTAGCCCAGACTTAAGCTGGTTTTATAGTGCTAGCCCACTGAGATACCATGCCGCAGTGAAGCATGAATACCCCACTCAGACACATTATACTGACTGCGAGCCGTCCAGTCCTTGTCGTACCCATTAATGCCGAACGCCAGACAGGGGCCAACAAGTACCATATTTTAACGTATTTTGGTATGACGCGGTCGGGGATCGAACCCGCGACCTTCCGCTCTCCGGGCGGACGCTCTAACCACTACACCACGGAGGCGGTCTTCATTTAAAAGGCAAAACAGCATGAAAAATGTTCGAACAACAGAAATTCCGTGATGACACCGAGCTTCTAAGTACCTTTCTGTTTATATTTGTATTCGGAACATATCACTGACGAGAACGAAAATATACCTTGCATTTAATAAAATATTTATGAAAAGGTTTTAATTATAGGTACTAGTTCAAATGTATAATCTCACTCGCTCTGGCATATATGTGTTTACGTAAGTAAAATACACTGCATATAAATCAAACAATCGTGTTGAATTTACCTAGAACGTTTACCTAACCCGGGGTTGTCAAGTGTAATGGTGAAGTATCATGATGTGATGTACATGTTTGTTACTAGGTAACCTCATGCAAGCATGACGTCAGTTGGGTTGTAGAGACGAGAAGGAGGTCAATTAAGTAAATACATTGTATAGAATAACCAAGAGTAGGTAATATGGATGTGTGTTTGTACATCGCAATGTATGTTGCTTTGACACAATGGCATTTAAGGACATTTAAGTACATATATAAGACGAGTATATGGATGGATGGATGGCAAGTTCTTATTTATTGTATAACACAACGTTTCTGGGCTACTTCTTGCCCCTTCTTCAGGTGATTAAAGACAAATGTAGAAAACAAACTATATCCATGTATACCAGAGTTTTACAAGAAGTCAGACATGCACATATAGATACCATCAATCACATATACAGCTAATTAAGGTGAGGTGAGGTGAAATTGGGTTTAACGTCGTGCTTGAGAATATTTCGTTCATATGACGACGTGCATGCGTTTGTATGTGTATGTGCGGCTGCTTGTACTAGCCTAGACTTAAGCTGGTTTTATAGTGCTAGCCCACTGAGATACCATGCCGCAGTGAAGCATGAATACCCCACTCAGACACATTATACTGACTCCGAGCCGTCCAGTCCTTGTTGTACCCAATAATGCCGAGCGCCAGGCAGGGACCAACAAGTACCATATTTTAACGTCTTTTGGTATGACGCGGTCGGGGATCGAACCCGCGACCTTCCGCTCTCCGGACGGACGCTCTAACCACTACATCACGGAGGCGGTCAGCTAATTAAGTGACACATAGATTTACAGGAAGCCAGAGATGTACATGTATATAACCCAGAAACGTTGTGATATACAATGAACAAGAACTTGCCGTCCATATACTCGTCTTATATATTCACCAACTTCTTAATGCCTCTCATGAATCTCATTTAAGTACGATTTTGATCATTTTGGACATCATTTGTTTCGTTTCATCGGTATCAAGATGCTCAAATATGTCTGATTTCTCGAGAGCAGTGATATCAAAATCTGTTGGTAAAACACCTGATGAAAAAATCAGATGTTCTTTGATTATATTTGAGTAATATATGTTACAATTTGTCGAAATTCAAAGCTGCGGCTCATGGCCCATGGTCATATCGCCCAGGCAGCATTGTCAGTTCATGGCTTGAAATGGCCAAATAAAATCAGCAAAATACCTTTCACATCCACAACATTTTGGCTTGTCATCAACACATGCAAAGCCTAATCAATTGTTCACCTGACAAGATTCGGGAAAGTATGGTACGTCAAAATAGGGAATTGCATCTGACATTATTTGCTACTGATACGTCAAATTTGGAAATATCCCCTACACGTCTGCTATGACAGATTTTGACACTCGCTAATAGACACTTGTTATGACTGTTTGAGTATTTCTAAACATTTTCTGCCGACTTCATTTTGGGTTTAGTACCACCTTATTACTGATACACTTTGAGTTAGACAAGTACCATTACCTGCAAAGATAACGAAATGGACTCACGGTGGTCATCAAAACCAACGGTCACCATGCCCCCTCTCCCTTTGAAAGATCAAGGGAAGTGACTCTTTCAGAAATATTATAAATCATCTGGGTTTATTCTCGCTTTCTTTTCATTTCATAATACATCAATTCAATAGGCATTTCCAACTTTCGTTATCCATATATTATTATAAAAAGGAACAAATTTTATGGATATAAGAAATGTACATCATATAACATATATATGGACCTTCTTAAAGTGGCATTTACAAGCTGGTATGATGAAGAGGAACACGTTTTATGAATAGACAACTTCTTTATTGCAACAGATGCGACGTTTCGGTGTAGATGCTCACACTTGCTTGATAATATGTGCCTTACAAATGTATGTAATATACGAATGTTATTTTAATTATCTTTAGCTTAGGAATTAATAGATATCATTACATCCGCATTTACAGGTAAGTTTGTTCATGTGTTATGACAAATGGCAATTCAACAATCACGTTTGCCTTTGGCAGTAGCACGGCCATGGAGTATATCTATGTGACCTGTGTCTGTAGATATCAGAACCGTGTCTGTAGATATGAGACCTGTGTCTGTAGATGTGAGACCTGTGTCAGTGGATATTCGAGACTGGTTGTCCTCTGGCCTTGACGCTTTGTACATAAAACGGCCGCCCACAGAGATGTGTACACCCATTTCTTATGGCGTCTTAAATTGAAACAAACATGAAAGGGTTATTCAAAACGTTTTGATACAAGTATCACAGTTGTATTTTTGACTTGCAGGTTTGACTTGTAAGCTGTTGTGTTCAGCCAAGTAAACTTTTGATAATTTTTGTAAAGTTTCAATCAAATCCAGTTAAAGTGCATGCCTTTATGAGCAACAGTGTATTATACAATCTAAGGTGTATTTTGATAGTGATGACCTTGACCTAAGTAGCAATCCATAACGCCATACAGACGTGATGCTAAGTAAGATTACCATTGCACAAAGACACAACAACATGGGTAAATTCAATATTTATTGTTATCATGTTTGGTTCAACACGACAAATGCATTTGATTTACATGACTGAAGACCAACAAATCCAGTTCCTCATAACGTTAAATATATTACTCTTTACTGTACAATATAGAGTCTTTGTACATCCCATTAGTCTTTGTTGTTCATCCCGTTAATTCGGACCGGAAAATACCCAGCGAACACAACCGGATCAACGAATTCTCCGATTGGCAATAATGGCTTTCGTTAAAGTCACCAGTGAACATCCATATATACAACATATTTTATACAACCACAAACCCCGCTAACCAATCTTGATGAACATACGTGTAAGAATGTGCCAGTAATTTGGCTCGTTCACCGATCTTGATGGACATCCATACGTCTAAGAATGAGCCAGTGAATTGACTCGATCTTGATGGACATCCATACGTGAAAGAATGAGCCAGTCACTTGACCCGATCTTGATGGACATCCATACGTCTAGGAATGAGCTAGTCACTTGACTCGATCTTGATAGACATCCATACGTCTAGGAATGAGCTAGTCAATTGACTCGGTCTTGATGGACATCCATACGTCTAGGAATGAGCCAGTCAATTGACTCGATCTTGATAGACATCCATACGTCTAGGAATGGGCCAGTCAATTACACTCGATCTTGATAGACATCCATACGTCTAGGAATGAGCCAGTCAATTGACTCGGTCTTGATGGACATCCATACGTCTAGGAATGAGCCAGTTAATTGACTCGATCTCGATGGACATCCATACGTCTAGGAATGAGCCAGTCAATTGACTCGATCTCGATGGACATCCATACGTCTAGGAATGAGCCATTCAATTGACTCGATCTCGATGGACATCCATACGTCTAGGAATGAGCCAGTGAATTGACTCGATCTTGATGGACATCCATACGTCTAGGAATGAGCTAGTCAATTGACTCGATCGTGATGGACATCCATACGTCTAGGAATGAGCCAGTCAATTGACTCGATCTTGATGGACATCCATACGTCTAGGAATGAGCAGGTCAATTGACTCGATCTCGATGGACATCCATACGTCTAGGAATGAGCCAGTCAATTGACTCGATCTCGATGGACATCCATACGTCTAGGAATCAGCCAGTCAATTGACTCGATCGTGATGGACATCCATACGTCTAGGAATGAGCCAGTCAATTGACTCGGTCTTGATGGACATCCATACGTCTAGGAATGAGCAGGTCAATTGACTCGATCTCGATGGACATCCATACGTCTAGGAATGAGCCAGTCAATTGACTCGATCGTGATGGACATCCATACGTCTAGGAATAAGCCAGTCAATTGACTCGGTCTTGATGGACATCCATACGTTTAAGAATGAGCCAGTGAGTTGGCCCTGAGTAATACTCCAGGTATATCACGGAATGGCAGCTTGATGTTGGAGGATTCTGGTCGTGGACGCTTACTACTTGAACGAAACTAATTACCTCGATGACAAACCTATAAATATGGTTGGGATTCGAACCTACGATTAAACCATGCTGGTGTACCAAAGCAGAGGAAGTCTGAACGGCGAGTAACGGCGCCTGAGACGACAGGGAGGGAGGGAAAGTGTTGTCCCTGTGTTTGTGTTTGTTTGTTTGTTTGTTTGTTTGTGTGTGTGTGTGTGTGTGTCCCTGTGTGTGAGAGAGAGGAGGGAGAGAGAGAACAGAGAGGTGGGGAGAGAGATGGAGAGAGATTGAGAGAGAGAGAGAGAGTGTTGGACGGGGGGAAGGGTAGGATTTACCCATCAAGATCGCGCAGAGACCAGGGTTACTTGACTGACGACGTCAGAATCAGCTTTTGACGATCAACATATTTCACTGATACATGACGCAACTGGTTTTGTTCATTAACTTATGTCTGTCAAAACCACCGAAGAAAACCAATGTTTGCATTACGGACACTGAACTTATTCATCGAATCTGCTTTCGATCCTATTTACACGCGAGTGGACGTTGACATTTATGGTTAAGAACAGTTTCACATACATTTACATTCGCACAGACGTGAACAATAATGAACATTGCTTCGGAATCACATACACACATTGTAGAAACACGACGTGAACAAGGAACACACAGATTCCGTATGTAACAGTGCGGGATGCATACCAGCTAATATCACAGAGATATATCAACTAATCACAGTTTCTTCATAGTCATAACAAAATATATATCAACAAACATTCATTTTCTCATCTCGACCCGTCTACATTGGAATATGAGCAATTCCCACATAGATCTGTGTTTTCATGAGTTATGTTTATTAGGATGAACCGCTCGTATAAAATATGTATGAAAGTAATCTTACATTTTAATCATCAAAGATAATACCAACAGTAACATATATCAACAACAAACAAGCTTTTGAAAGACGTTTCTTGGCTTATGTGGAAAATGAAAGATTGTCTGAGTGTTTTAAACGCTCGACTATTTGCTTAATGCAAGCATAACCTGTTCCTAAAATCCTAGAAAGTAGCCGTATTTGTCCTGAGAGTTTACAGAAAGATAAATCTTTAACCCAAAATGTATAAATGGTAAAGAGTAATTTTGGACACTCCTTTCAAAGAAAAACTTTAAATAAATCAAAGTGTTAAATAAACAATATCCTGTGGGAAGCAGCTGAAAACCCCTAACACATACGGCATCAATATAGAATCCATCCATAGCAACTGTCTCCATTATTAAGACATCTCCACATTGAGCATCTTACAGACATACATCAATGTTTGCAGCCTTCATCTCGCACAGGATGTAGATATGGTCATTACCGACTGATGTACCCTCGGGCGTTTTACTATGGCAACACCTAGAACATGGACTTCGAACAGCTGTGACGCGAAGTTTGCTTTATGAAGCAGAATGATTATCGATCATTACGAGAATAGAGGTACTAAACTCTTATCTCTTGACATGGTCGCTGTGATCACTACAGAACAAGTCTACATCATACAGCTTACCATGCAGCGGTTAGGTAAGCATGACTGAATAGGTAGGCTGTCAGATTCCTAAATACTTAGTTACTGTGCCAACCGCAGTAAAATATTTACTGTATGGATAATTCTTGGATTTATGTGTATTTTGGGAAATATGTTGTTCAGCAGTAAGAGGACAATAATACTGTTCACCACAACTCTGATATACTACAAACACCTCCAACACGATGGCACGAAACTGGTGTCCACAGCAGGACAGGCTTACGGTATCCATTTCGCCTGAGCACATTGCAATGTCATCGTTACCTGTCAGCATGACCCATGCTAATGTTCTGATTCACTCGGACAGTTGTGGGGCAACTACAATAGCATTCATGTATTATCCAGAACTTGATATCGAGACTACGCATTTTTAATTTATATCGCGGAAATCCTGTAAGCTTTGATAATGGAAAGTCAGATGAACGATTCCGACTCTATCATAAGCATGCGTTTATGAAACACTATCAAACGGTGAGTGTTTCATTCCCATCATCCTGGGTCGGTTATACACAAGCGGGTCAAGACTTCACCCAGACCAACACAGGAGCATACGGTACCACACAAAATAGGGATTTGTATCTGACACGTTTTTGCCACGATCAGTCAAATTTTGAAAATACATCATTTCTTGTTTTTGACCCGAAACAGATGGTCCTATCACATACATTCACCGATGTCTACGTATTGAACATGTATACTTTGACGGAAGCTGAGAAGCAGACTGGGCGTTCATTCGTCACGCCTATGACATGGGTTCGATCCCCACAAGGGTGCAAAGCTGGGAGCCCTTTCAGGTCATTACGCTGGGGTATTACCGGAACCAACGTATGACACTATTTATTCACTTTAAAAAAGCAGATTTAAGAAATATATGACGCCGTCACGAAATTTGATTGGGGATACATCATGTTCCAAATAGAAGGCAGTCAATGCGTGTTGGGTTTGGCCCCCTTATCCAGGAACATTCAATATACGTGTTTCAGAACGATTAGTGTAACGGACAAAATATCAAGAGCAGCCGTGTGGGTCAACAAGATCTGCGTATTAAGAAGTGAGCAAACACTATTTGAAATCGCTATATACTAGTAAATATAAGATGTGTTCATATGAATGATAAATAGACTATATCCTTTTAAATTCACGCGTTTTCACCCACAAATCTAAATGTATAGGTAATGCTTAAACATATCAAGAGAGGTTTCCATGAAAGGTTTCTTTGTTTTCACAGCGAACGTTTACCAATGACAAACTGAAGACATGGTTAAATACCATCGCTAGACACGGACTAGTTACTCTCTCGCTAACAATTACTCTTGAAGTTCGTAAAATCAACGCTTTTCACTCGTTTGTAAAATAACCACGTTAATACAAAATATGTGAATTTAGAAAATATAAGCCCTAACAGTCAGCCATTTCAAGTTGTCTCCTGATTAGTATACAAGCAGTGGAGGCCCTCATCATACCCCGGACTTCAACAACATGTTCCGTAAGAAGTACTCGCTATGTACCTCATGGCGATACATTATGATTTACAATTCTCTTTATGCCTGAATTTAATTTCATATTTTAGAATCAGTAGCATAACGAACTGCTTGATAATAACGCTGAAAATCGTAATATTTAAAACTATTTCAATTTTAAAAAGTACTTCACCAAACCGCAAGTTTTAAGGGAGAGGTATTTTCAAACTTCGTTCGTTGCTATTCACTTTGTTGAAAATACGAAATTAGTTAAATCGTATCTATATCTTTTATAAAAATCAAACCATCAAGTTGGTATCTTTACTACAAACTGAGATGTCACGAACTGCACCTTGTACTACTATAGATAGTCAAAGCAATGAACGCATTTCTACCCGTATGTCGCACATCTCACAGTTACACAGGCACCGAACAGTATGTCTCTTTGAGCTGGGACTTCTCAAGCAATTATAATTGCAGGTATTGGAACTATCAACGATGCCAAAATCATTATCTGTCACTATATTCGCTAACAAAATAATTTGTAACGAACTCTGAGCTAGCCCCGGAGAGTGTAATTGCCGGTACATACTACGATCCACAAGACTTGTGACACTGAACATGAAATACGTAAATGAATGGAATACTTCCTGTGTGACACGCGCGATATGCATCGTACCTCCGAGGTATATCCAGAACATTCTGATTTGTTTACTGACGAGGTCGCCAGAATGAGCACAATCGAGGTATCACAATATGACTGACACGACAGTCAGGGTTACTGGTCATGTCCGATAGTGTACCGGTTAGTGTAGCGATTACACGATCTCCCGTCACAGTTTCAATCACGTAAGTGTTAGGGCAGTGTACATCCGTGCTCATCTGGTTCAGTGTCGCATCGTTGCTTTTGAAGCCTTCTTGAGGAAAGATAACCGAGGACAACATCCCTGGAGAAGCTTAATGTACACTTTCCTGAAGTCTCGCATGAATAACGGGTAAATAATTGGGTTTATCAAACTATTGCAGTACCCCAACCACACAAATCCCGTGAAGACTTTTGGCGGTATGCACCTGCAGAAAGCGTCTGTGATGTTGCACACTAGAAAGGGAGCCCAGGTAACGACATATGCTCCGACTATCACCCCCAAGGTCACTGTGGCCTTCCTGGTGAAAGGTTCTCTTAAGGACTTGTTGGAGACATCCTTGCCCAGGAGAACATGACTCGGAGCTATGAGAGTTCCCACAAAGAATGCTTGTCTCTTGGCTTCCTTGGAGACTCGGTAATACAACACGAAGGCAATGATTATTGGAAGCAGAATGGTAACCGTGGAGGCTGTCAAGGCGTAGGGGAGACTGACGATGAAGATGCATTGGGGTTCAGCACTAAAGATTGTCAAGTTTTCTAGCGATGGAAGATCCGGGTTGTGCCACCCGTTCTGAATTGGAACGAAGGATGTACATATGGCGATTGTCCAGGCTGAAGACAGAAGAAGAAAAGCTCTTGAATGTGTCATCAGAGCGTTGTAACGAAGTGGTGTCATTATAGCGAGGTATCTGTCCAGACTTATCAGACACACGTTTAGGATTGATGCACTACACAGCATTACGTCAAACGACGCCCATATTGAACAGAAGCCGTTCCCAAGTATCCATTTTTGAAATATTTCGTTCATTGTAGCAGGCACCATGACCATAGTGGCGACCAGTATGTCCGCAAAGCTTAACGACACAATGAAAAAGTTGGAGACGGTCCGCAACTTCTTGTTGGACGACACAGCCACGAGCACCAACACATTTCCCGCGATCGTCAGAAGTATTATACAGAATAAGGTAACCCCAGTTAGTATCCTTCCTACGGTTATGTTCTCCGTGGCGACGTCGTGAATCACTGGCCCGACCCCCCGGGCCACGAGGGGGGTAGCGTTGGTCTGTGCGGGCAAAACAGTATCGCTAAAACGGCTTGTGAGACCCTCCGACGAGACTAGGTTGGAAAAGTTCATCGTCCAATTCAGAAGAAAAATACACTGAAGCGGTGCATGGAGTAGTATATAGCGCAGTGGTCGATCGATACTTCATCCAGCACACGACGAGAAACCAGTCCGCGTCAACTTGTGGAGGTGGGGAGGGGAAGTTCACAGTGAATCGTCAACAGCACTCCCCCACTTCACAACGGTGTGGCCTTGACAGTGTTTGAATAGGTAAAAGTAGGAAATAGTGTCTCCTTACACCTACGTGCACAGGACAAACAGATCACGGCTCCATGGCCAAAACGGTAATAAATTCAATCAGAATTCTTTCCACCGTGATTACATTGTACAAATAGTGTAGCGTGTTGTCAATTTCACTACGTCCTTTAAACGTTTTTTTTACTGAAGTTAGCTTAAGTATCAATTTTCAAGATTGTTAGAATCGATCTCACTTTGATTTGCGGTTAACAAGTAACATTTAGCTTCGTCTTATCCCGCTGCTGTTCGAGTTTAATTTGTCCATGAAACTTCAATTTCGGGTTTTGTTGTTGTTGTTGTTGTTGTTGTTTATAGTAGAGAAAATAAATCCAAACTTTGTACACATTGAAAACCGACAAGAATAATGTATTCCTTTTGTGACCTTTCAAGCCAATCTGTTATTCCCAGGAACTGAGTGTTTACGAGAAGATTGTCATCTTCCGCAATCGGATTCCGTTGATGCCGGATCTCAGTAAGTCCTTATAATGGTCTGCTAGCATGGTACCACCGTTCCCGCAGCTCGGATCTACAAGAGAGAACATAATAATTCCAACACTGACGTGATTCCAGAACAATCGGCATAAAGGGAGGCTACTTGTGAAAGATAGATCAGGCGTGTGGTTAACAAGCGA
Source organism: Haliotis rubra (assembly GCF_003918875.1). Classification (NCBI taxonomy): domain Eukaryota; kingdom Metazoa; phylum Mollusca; class Gastropoda; order Lepetellida; family Haliotidae; genus Haliotis; species Haliotis rubra. The sequence continues at coordinate 170,851 of NW_025767182.1, forward strand.
TGAGTGGCAGAGAGTAAAAGACAGATATTGTAGGCGGAGACTAATGCTGCTTGACGCCGTAATGATACAGCCCAGATAATGAATAATCAAGTCAGAATGAGGCAACCAATGACGTACGTCATGAGGTGAGGTGAAATTGGGTTTAACGTCGTGCTTGAGAATATTTCGCTCATATGACGACGTGCATGCGTGTGTATGTGTATGTGCGGCTGCTTGTACTAGCCCAGACTTCAGCTGGTTTTATAGGGCTAGCCCACTGAGATACCATGCCGCAGTGAAGCATGAATACCCCACTCAGACACATTATACTGACTCCAAGCCTACCAGTCCTTGTTGTACCCATTAATTCCGAGCGCCAGGCAGGGACCAACAAGTACCATACTTTAAAGTCTTTTGGTATGACGCGGTCGAGGATCGATCCCGCGACCTTCCGCTCTCCGGGCGGACACTCTAACCACTACACCACGGAGGCGGTCCACGTACGTCATGAACAACGATTGACGATGATCATTGAAGACTAATATTTCGATAGGTTCTAACGACGAGGGCCCGTTTGCACAAAACGATCTTAGCCTTACTCCTATGCTTAACATAGGACGCTTATGATCGACGTAGCGCTGAGATCGCTTTGTGTTTGTAGTCTGGGGTTAGCGAGTGAGTGAGTATGATTTTACGCCGCTTTTAGCAATATTCCAGCAATATCATGGCGGGGGGCACCAGAAATGGGCTTCACACATTGTACCCATGTGGAGAATCAAACCCGGGTCTTCGGCGTGGCGAGCAGACACATTAACCACTAGGCTACCCTACCGCTGCGAGTCTGGGGTTAAGCGGGAAAGTATTTTAGTTATATGGGACAGTGTGACCACCTTGTGGGAGGAACGACAGATGGCAGATCTTATGCAGATCTTGGTGACAGAATTTCTAATCAAGGTGAATCAAGGATTGGAACCCACAACGATTGGTTTGGTATACGCCTATCTGCACAGCGAAACGCGACGAATTAACCGGCAGGGCCAACGTGTCCACCACCAACACGAGGATGCGGAGAGCTATTACAATCCTGTAATCTTAACAAGCCGTGTGAGAGAATGAAGCAATTATAAAGATACCTTGACTACAAAGCAGTCCTTTGTTTGGACAAAGTAAACACGTGGTTGTCTTCAGATTAATCAAAGACGACGCGGAAGCGAAGCCAAAACTGTAGAATGTTTGTTCTCTGCAGGGTGTACCTGACAACAGCGTTAATTCGAGTCACTCAATATTCTAACATCTTCGAGATTCTGTAGCAGAACGTGTCCAAAGTCATTCAAGATTTGACAAAGAAAGCAACTAAGGAAAAAATGATCCTACCCCGAAAACAAGGCACGTTGTTCTTGATGCACGCCGCTGTCTGTCATGGCCTAATGGCGGTTATTTAAAGACCGACTGATATTGTAGGAATAGACTATGACGTGACGGAACGTTAACATATCAACAAACCCTGTTTATTATCACGTTCACATACCTATTTCAAGCAGCTGGCAATCATTCTCGGCCGAAGTCCATATTGAGTGCTAACTATTATTAGATCGTTCACACTTAAAGGAACATATATATTTTTTCTCCCTCATCGTTGCTAACTGAGGTTTTACTGAGGCCAGGGAAGGAGGATCCCAGACTGGCGTCAGCTAATTGGACACTCTATATGATATGTATATCGATTTTACTTTCCCTGTAACAAATTATACTTTTAATATTGATGTATGGTGTTGTTTGGGGGGAAAACATTTACAGTATAAATTATTCCGGAAATTGTGTTGAAAGTGAAACTGAATATTGATTGCTCTACCCATTGACATTTCACCTGCAGGAATCTGCCTGCTGCGTTGTCTTAGTGACGATGTCTAGATGACGTCTAGATTGAAGACAAGACACATTCAACTTCCCTCAGCCATTAATAAATAAGTACTAGTTCATGTTCAGGTATAACGTAATTTAAAGACAGCATGAGATAAAAACCTTGACCTAAGTATTACACAGATCCGTTTTGCCGGCCATCATAAAGGACACCAGACCGCTGGCTGGTGTTATTGTTAATTACGCCATGCAGTCTAGAGTAATGTCATTGACATTTTGACCACGAGATAGTTCTGTGATCATCCGCATCCTTGTTCACTTAAAGCATCTGCACTCAATCAATTCCGAAATAACAGTTTAATGAAGTAGCAACTGCTCTCAGATCTATTTACAGGCTATAAAATCAATTTAACCAAAGCAGATAAAAAACATCTTACATTAAATAGTTTCTATTTCGAAGTCTAATCGACATGTCTAAAAATATGTGTGAGACCTTGATCATATTTCAAGTTAATGTGACCGTACATTATGTGTTTATTGTACAATGTGGGTTGGGGTAATGTTGAGTCGTCTTCGAGGCGGCCTATAGATATTTGTTGTGTAACAAACGGAACCAAATTGCATTTTATTTTCAGCAGATCGTTCTTCGTAATGCCCAAACAAATTAAACCGAGATGTGTGGTCTTGTGCGCATAGAAATTGGCTCTAATGCATGCAAAACGTCACAATTACAATATATCCTCATTAGCTGCTTTCAGCGAACAAACTGAGCTGGTGGGCTTGAAACATTATTTCAGTGAATGAGAGTGAGTAATGGTTTTACGCCGCTTTTAGCAATATTCCAGCAATACCGGAGGACACCAGAAATGGGCTTAACACATAGTACCCATGTGTGGAATCGAACCCGGGCCTTCGGCGTGACGAGCGAACGCTTTAACCACTAGGCTACCCCACCGCCCCTTATTTCTTGGAATTACATGAAGATAGTGATCACGCAGATTACGCATGCGCAGAGAGAGTGTACATGGCAATAGTGACATATGGACTGAGGCTTAACGTTTTGGAAAATATTTAAGTTATATACAGTCCTAGAAACATGGTTCGAACGAATAATCGCAGGATTCGGCCACGGTGAAGGCACACAACTCTGCATGGTCCATTACTGAGATAAAGATGACCGATCAGCCCGGCTGCATACTGTACGCGAAGTATAGCGCCGTCCATAACCTTTTAGACCAAATGAAAGTGCGATCATGCTGGATTTGTAAGCTTAAATATGGACGAAAATAAAATACGTCAAACATTGTCGTTCGAGTTGTTAATGTCATTTTTAGGATATTTTGGGGACAGCAATCACAGGATATAAACACCATAGCCTTCTTGGTTGATTATTTTAGCTGAAAATGTTTCAGATAAGTAAACATGATCGCGAGGGCCTGATGCTTAACACTGGCTTCTGACACTCGGATATTCCTTTGGTCAGATCTACATGTTTACCCTATAACGTTAGGGGGGCAGGGCGTCTGATTGCAGAGGTTATTAAACGTCGAATGCAGCAACAAATCATTTGCTACCTTTTGTTGGCATCAGAATTTAGTACAGCAATACATCATAAAAATGTTGCTATGCTGCAACTATTTCAATAAATACAACTCAAGAAATATTTCCTGGTATAGATGTATCCGTTTATCTATCAAATATGCCGCATGTTGATAAGAGCATTCGTAGATGCGAGTAAGCAGAAAAATATTGAACAAACTTTATGGATAACAACCTTTATTTCGTTTTGCACTCATGAAATATAATAAGTTGTTATCCATACAGTTTGTTCAATATTGTACGTCCCAACTTGTTAAATGCCACTCAACCAAGGTAAGCAGAAAAATGTTATTATAACAGCTATGAACAATCCATACAAAGACTTAATGTGATTGCCGTCTGAGAACCTTCTCTTAAAGACGAACAAGCGACTATGGATCATAAGATGACGTTTAGAAATGATGATGGTTATCACGTGACCCCGACAAGGAATGACAATGTGAACTGGGCTTGACGTGATCAATAGTATCAGCGTTGTCCTCGTCTGGGGCGACGTTAAGTCAAAATAGATTCATCCCTGCCATGTTCCCGGTAATATGTATAATACCAGGATGTTGGTAGTACAACTCATACACAGTTCAACTAATCAAAACATTGGTCAGCAAAGTCACATATATGGTACGTCAGACAATTTGTTACTAAAGCCAAGGTGCTATATATAGACGCTTATTGTAAAAGACGGGGCTGTTTAAGACAGTCAGACATACTATGTCACTAAGGAGATGGCTACTATGGACAGTCTATGGGCAATGTTACTGATGACACAACCGCTTAAGACAATCGGGCGGGCCATGTTACTAACGACATGACTTCTGATGACAGTCAGATAGACCTTGATACTAGCGAGATGGCTTCTATTGACAGTCAGATAGGCCATGATACTAACAACATGACTTCTATTGACAGACAGATAGGCCATGATACTAGTGACATGACTTCTATTGACAGACAGATAGACCTTGATACTAGCGACATGGCTTCTATTGACAGACAGATAGGCCATGATACTGACGACATGGCCTCTATTGACAGTCAGATAGGCCATGATACTGACGACATGGCTTCTATTGACAGTCAGATAGGCCATGATACTGACGACATGGCCTCTATTGACAGTCAGATAGGCCATGATACTGACGACATGGCTTCTATTGACAGACAGGTAGGCCATGATACTGACGACATGGCTTCTATTGACAGTCAGATAGACCTTGATACTAGCGACATGGCTTCTAATAACAGTCCGATAGACCTTGATACTAGCGAAATGGCTTCTATTGACAGTCAGAAAGACCTTAATACTAGCGACATGGCTTCTATTGACAGTCAGATAGACCATGATACTGACGACATGGCTTCTATTGACAGTCAGATAGACCATGATACTGACGACATGGCTTCTATTGACAGACAGGTAGGCCGTGATACTGACGACATGGCTTCTATTGACAGTCAGATAGACCATGATACTGCCGACATGGCTTCTATTGACAGTCAGATCTTCCTTGATACCAGCGACATGGCTTCTATTGACAGTCAGATAGTCCTTGATACTGCCGACATGGCTTCTAATGACAGTCAGATAGTCCTTGATACTGCCGACACTACCTAACAACGGACTATTGGTTGAATACGACACTTCAAGCCTAGACAGTCACATAATGTTATCAACGACAAAGCTGTTATGCAAATGAAGTATGGACTCGTCAGGTCCAAAGATGCAATGTTCCTGCCATGACGATGGAGTAAGTGAGTGAGTGTCGTTTACAGCCGTTTAAACACTATTTCAGTCTTGGCAGCTTGACCTTGACCTTCACATATTGCATGGGTGTGTGGAATCGAATCTGGGTTTTCGGCGTTACAAGCAAACACTGAAAGCTCTAATTAGACAGACACAGACGCAACCCTACCATAGCTCGTCCGGATCAGCCACTGCGGCGGTATGACTGAACAGTCTGTTGGTAAACATCCTGGTTTGGCCGTGGGGGACAATTTAAACAGACCATCTCCATTCTACAGAAGTTAGATAAGAAATCAAATTGAAACGAGTGTTTCTTTTTGTATCCGATGTTGTTTTATTTGACCTTGGATGCAATTACTGCAACAAAGAGAGCTTCTAATCAGTTGATCGGCACTGATACCGCGGCATCCGTCTCCGCTTATTCAATAATTTACTCCGACTGCGGCAGTTTTTCCAGTCTGAAAGTTGTCTCCCTTTATCTAATTACATCTACGTCTGTATACAGGAAGGCGATGCGGGCGTCAACGAGACATCACCAGACATCAAACAATTGTGCCACTGAGTACAGACACAATAACTGATCCTACCCTGTGGGGGGAATCTAGATCTCAGTGGACTGAAATAGGTGACATACCACTCACACGCCAGACTTGGAAACGTTTGTCCAAGTTGTTGATAAATGTCGGATGATAATCCCCAAGACACTAGATCAGGCCTCTGGGTCAAATCGTCTAACCCATGCATGTATGGGGTGACTTAAGAGTGGTCAGGCTTGTTTGGTTGAAAGAATCATGTCATTAACCCATGGTTTGCGCGGTCCATGTGCAGTCCTTGGTTAATAAATATATTTCATTTGTGAGTGCTGCATTAACGCAGAGAGACATAGTTGATATCGCTTTACGTGCCTTTCTGCTATATTCCAGAAATATAATAGTGTGAGAGAGCCAAAATCTGATTCACACAATGTAAGGATGTAAGGAGCTGAACGCAATCCTCAGCGTCATCTACGGACGCTGTAGCCACTAGGCTACCCCACAGCCTCCTAACACACAAACCAACAAGAAATCGACGGCATGTGTCATCATCACACTTCGCATTGTCGAATATGATACTGAATACGCTTACGTTTCGAGGTTTGTCGGCACCATTGCCGTGCCCAATCGTTGATACAATTTGTTTCTTTCGTTTTTGTTTTGTATATGTTTTGTTTGGATTCTTTTTATTTTATTTTATTTTATTTTATTTTATTTTATTTTATTTTATTTTATTTTATTTTATTTTATTTTATTTTATTTTATTTTATTTTATTTTATTTTATTTTATCTTATTTTATTTTATTTTATTTTATTTTATTTTTAAATTTTATGTTTTTATGTATTTTTTATGTTTTACAGATTAAAAATAGTATGCTGGTAAGGCTCGTCAACAGCTCCGGGCCCTTGTCCCCTCTACGCGCAGCCCAGACAGCGAATGAGACTTCTCCCAGGAAACGCTGGCATGATTATCAATTCGGGGGCGGGCGGTGGGGTAGCCTAGTGGATAAAGCGTTCGCTCGTCACGCCGAAGAGTTAGTGAGTTTAGTTTTACGCCGCACTCAGCAATATTCCAGCTTTATGGCGGCGGTCTGTAAATAATCGAGTCTGGGCCAGACAATCCAGTGATCAACAGCATGAGCATCGATCTGCACAATTGGGAACCGATGACATGTGTCAGCCAAGCCAGCGAGCCTGACCACCCGATCCGGTTAGTCGCCTCTTACGACAAGCATGGGTTGCTGAAGGTACATTCTAACCCGGACCTTCATGGGTGTCACGCCGAAGACCCGGGTTCGATTCCCACGTGGGTACAATGTGTGAACCCCATTTCTGGTGTCACCCGCCATGATATTGCTGGAATATTTCTAAAAGCGGTGTAAAACTAAACTCACTCACTAACTCGGGGATCCATACATAATGTCGGCGGGTTATCAGGTGGAAAAGATCTTGGTAACTGACATTGCATGGTTGTAGCCTGGTCGTGGCTCAAGGCATCAGCCACTAGATAGGTTCCCCAAGACTAGATTATTGACTGGTTGCCATGATAACCTGGGATATTGCCAACTAAAGCGTAAATAAACATTCACTAATTCCTTCACATGACCAGCAAGGCAGAAATCTACACCATATTAAAGCATTTAAGACACGCACAACGCGAGATGAACATCAATGTTACTGGTCATGTCATGGTGTCCAGACAACAGGAGATTATGTGCGACTGAATCACGGGCTTAATTACCCCTAGTCTTATGAAGCCCGTGATGAGTTCGAGGACCAGATGGGACAGACTGTATGACCACACATCCTCCGCCCTGACCGACAGAGCAAACACAGCAGAGAGTCTCTGGCCACTTCTGATGGAAAGTGAAAGACGTACCGCCTCAGGACAAAGACACGATCGGTTATGTTTTGCCTATTACTTTCGGGAATTAAAGTGACAATTTAAAATCAATTTTCTGTGTGTGGAGTAATCGTATCTATTATCACTGTTCACACGGTCGGCGCGGAGTGTGATGAGAAAGACATGGTTCCTCCGGGTCATGATTTCCAGGAATTGGTCTTTAAAATGTTATCAAACCCTTTGCCTGGGACCGTGTACACAGAACCGACTGAGATTGCGAGTTGAGTGCCCTCCCGGGCACTGAATATCCACCACACACAATTTAATCCAATATCACAAACACGAAAAATATCTAAGAAATGCTGTCTTTTCTGAAAGCAAACTTATTCCGTGGTTTCCGTGTGTTGTTTTCTTTGAGGTTTATTAGGTTTGGGAAGAATAAAACCAAGAACTTCTTTTGATGGAGAAAATACCCCGCAGATTTTATCGATTTACGTAACATCAGTTAGATTGTTCGGAGATTGTTTTCTATCAAGCGACTTCAGGCCCTCTATCCGCAAGCCGTGACCCAGCAAACAAATATTGCATTGCTAGTTCTAAAGTTGAGATGAGACACGTTTCTGCACCAAGCGATTATCCCACAGAGAGATATGCATCATGGCCGTCGCTAGTGGGCAGATTGTGTTCCTTTCAGGTTCGTCTTTGACTCGCTGGAAGGAGCCGTGATGGTGGGCTAGCCCTGACGTTCCATGCCTCTGACTGACTATAAACCACGTGTGTGAAGTCAAAAGCTTTTGAGATTGAGGCATGCCTCTCTTTCTGGAATAAAACACCGAGCAGTGGACCAAGTCGTATATCTGTGCGGCGCCTAGTACATTAGAAACCCTTGTATTTACTTAAGAACTGCTCCATTATAGTTGTAACTGTACATATGTTGTCTTACACTCACTGTAAAGCACGGCGTTGTCAGCAACTAAATATTTGCGATCAGCAAATACCGCGCACTTCTGATTTATTTTTCATAAGTTCGTTAATGAATTTCAAACAGATTATTACATCCAGGGGTGGACCCAGGATTTTGGAGAATGGGGGATGCACATAAATCATGAAGTCCAAAGGTTAGTTGGAAATGCTCCTTAGGGAACATTTTCTCGGGGAAGAGGGAGGTGCGCATCCCCCACCTCTCTCCCCTCCCCTTTTTCTTTTTTTCCTTTTTATTTTGTGGGTTTTATTTGTATTGTTTTGTTTGGGGTTTTGGGGGGGATTGTGTGTGTTGTTTTGTTTGTTTGTGTTTGTTGTTGTTTGTTTTGTTTTGTTTTTGGTTTTGGGTGTTTTTTTGTTTGGGTGTTGTTGTTTTTTGGGATTGTTTGTTTGTTTGGGGTTTTTTTGGGGGGGGGATCCACCCCTGCTAATGATAAGGTAATTTAAAAAGCGTTGTTTCTTTCACCAGAATAATTGTCAGGACGCCAGTTAATGATTAATGTAACGTAACGCCGTGAGCAGGTAATGTGCCTCGATATGAGCGCCATATAAGCGGACTATTATTATTATTATTACCCATATAAATGGATCAGCGTTCACTCTGACATAACTGCCATCTCCTTACGGAGTTTACTGCCCCAGCTGCCAGAGAGCAGTGATACACATACGCCCCATATCTACTCGCTAATGTACTACACTATAGCCCTGCATCACAAACGCCAGAGAGCAGTGATACACATACGCCCCATATCTACTATATAATGTACTACACTAAAGCCCTGCACCACACACGCCAGAGAGCAGTGATACACATACGCCCCATATCTACTATATAATGTACTACACTATAGCCCTGCACCACACACGCCAGAGAGCAGTGATACACATACACCACATATCTACTATATAATGTACTACACTATAGCCCTGCATCACACACGCCAGAGAGCAGTGATACATATACGTCCCATATCTACTATATAATGTACTACACTATAGCCCTGCACCACAAACGCCAGAGAGCAGTGATACACATACGCCCCATATCTACTATATAATGTACTACACTATAGCCCTGCATCACAAACGCCAGAGAGCAGTGATACACATACGCCCCATATCTACTATATAATGTACTACACTATAGCCCTGCATCACAAACGACAGAGAGCAATGATACACATACGCCCCATATCTACTGTATAATGTACTACACTATAGCCCTGCATCACAAACGCCAGAGAGCACACTGATACACATACGCCCCATATCTACACCCTATAATGTATACTACACTATAGCCCTGCACCACAAACGCCAGAGATACACAGCAATGATACACATACGCCCCATATCTACTGTATAATGTACTACACTATAGCCCTGCATCACAAACGCCAGAGAGCAGTGATACATACACCCCATATCTACTATATAATGTACTACACTATAGCCCTGCACCACATATCAGACAATGATACACATACACCCCATATCTACTATATAATGTACTACACTAGCCCTGCACCAGCAACACGCCAGAGCAGTGGCATACGCCCCATATCTACATATGATACTACATATAGCCCTGCCCATATCTACTGATACACATGTACCCCATATCTACTATATAATATACTACACTATAGCCCTGCACCACAAACGCCAGAGAGCAGTGATACACATACACCCCATATCTACTATATAATGTACTACACTATAGCCCTGCACCACAAACGCCAGAGAGCAGTGATACACATACGCCCCATATCTACTATATAATGTACTACACTATAGCCCTGCATCACAAACGCCAGAGAGCAATGATACACATACGCCCCATATCTACTATATAATGTACTACACTATAGCCCTGCATCACAAACGCCAGAGAGCAGTGATACACATACGCCCCATATCTACTATATAATGTAATATACTATAGCCCTGCATCACAAACGCCAGAGAGCAGTGATACACATACACCCCATATCCCTATAATGTATACACTAGCCCTGCTATATACATGATACACATACGTCCCATATCTACTATATAATGCCCTGCACCACAAACGCCAGAGAGCAGTGATACACATACGCCCCATATCTACTATATAATGTACTACACTATAGCCCTGCATCACAAACGCCAGAGAGCAGTGATACACATACGCCCCATATCTACTATATAATGTACTACACTATAGCCCTGCATCACATACGCCAGAGAGCAGTGATACACATACGCCCCATATCTACTATATAATGTACTACACTATATCCCTGCATCACACACGCCAGAGAGCGCACATACGCCCCATATCTACTATATAGTGTATACACATGCACACAAACGACAGAGAGCAGTGATACACATATCTACTATATAATGTACTGCACTATAGCCCTGCATCACAAACGACAGAGAGCAGTAATACACATACACCCCATATCTACTATATAATGTACTGCACTATAGCCCTGCATCACAAACGCCAGAGAGCAGTAATACACATACACCCCATATCTACTATATAATGTACTACACTATAGCTCTACATCACAAACGCCAGAGAGCAGTGATAAACATACACCCCATATCTACTATATAATGTACTACACTATAGCCCATCACAAACGCCAGAGAGCAGTGATACACATACGCCCCATATCTACTATATAATGTACTACACTATAGCCCATCACAAACGCCAGAGAGCAGTGATACACATACGCCCCATATCTACTATATAATGTACTAGACTATAGCCCTGCATCACAAGACTACACACAGTGACATCAACTGAATGAAACACAGAACAACAAATTAAATCAATAACAATAACTGTACCGAACATTTGATGAAAAATGCCAAACTATGATGGCCAGTAATTTATATGTTTTCGACACTTGACTTTGTGAATAACAATTTCTGTATATTGTACATAGCGACCTGTTACTGTAGATTCTTACACCGCTATCAAGCTAAACTAGGTATTATTAGCTTGATCATGGTTAAACTACATCAAAACGTCGCTCTAGTAAACAATAATTGTTATCCATAAAGTCGTATGCTGCGTTATTATTACTCACCTACTACTAGCAGTCTAGC